>NW_027271653.1:0-130000 GCF_040938485.1 Diadema antillarum | reverse complement strand
TAAATATATAATAACTAGATAACCTTATTTTTCTTTCAAGCATTCATTCGCACATCATTCATTAATAGTCCAGGCTAGGCTCCATAGAAAGTGCACCTAACCTTGTTTTTTTTTTATATATACAATGTTTTTTGACGGTTTCTTGTCAATTCAAGGGTGCCGATTCCAAATCCGATGGATGCCACTCGCGTAACCTTGAGCATTTTCGGCAAAATGCAAAAATCAAAAATGGCCGCCAGATATTCTTATTTGGCCATGATAGTCCCAGTTATGTCAATTGTATGACCTCTTATTCCATCAAACTTTTTAAATTTTTGTTCCTTAAATAATTATATTTGCACATGCAAGAAAATTTTCATTTGAAGTAGGTACATTTGGTATGTTAACCTTTTTTTCAATTCAAAATGGCCGCCACTCCTGCACTCATGTACGATACGAATGGCAAAAAAAAAAATATGCATAGAAATAGAAAACGAATTTGCTGTATTTCTAGTCACATACCTATGCTGTTATCAAGTTTTGCATGTGGAATACAAATCTGATGAGTGCCACTTGCAAAACAAACAAACAAACAAACAGAAAATGTATCGTTTGTATCCTATTATGTTCTTATTAATACAAAACTTCAAAATGGATGACACTCAAAAAACCCTGCACATTATGGACGGCAAAATGTACATGGAAATAAATCTTCTCTTTTTTTTTCTGTCACGCAGCTACACTGTTTATTACTCTGGGTGCTGATTATACATCAGACGGTTGTTACAAATAAAAAGCTGTTTTATTTGTGGTGCAAACATCCCAATTTGCTACTTCAATCTGGATTTTTCCCTAGGAATTGGGGAAAACCCCCCACAAAAACTTGAATTGACGCCAACATCAAGATCGCTTATCAGAAATTATTAAATATGAACATTTAATACTTATATTTGCCTTGAGATGTTCAGCATCATAATATTTACTCTGATTTAGTGAATTAAAAGACTGAATCTTAGATGATGACACAAATGAAATTTTAAAATAACTGTCCTGTTCTACATTATCTAAAAGCGATGTTATACAAACTTTTCAATCCCCTCATCCGAGAACGAACATGAGGCAGGGGGAAAATGGAAAAAAAGGGACCATCTCACTTCCTCACATCTCACTTTCCCGTCAAATCTCTGAAACAAACAAAACGTCTAAAAGTTTTTCATGTTAATAAACCAAAATTTGATTTGCTTGAAAATACAAATGACAACCACCAATGACCACCATATATCGTACATCAGATTTACCGCTGGTTCTGCGATTGCGTGATTTCACCTATTTGCTTAAGGCTGGTTAAAATGTAACAGCATGGACTTGTGTTTGGAGGATTGCAAAGACTTTGGTAAAGTATTGGTAGTAGTATCCAACATATTTTGTTTATTTTTCATGGTAAACAGAAAGTCATCACACCACAGTAGTCTTATTTTGAATGCAGTCACTGTGTAATGGAGTTGACGCATATGATGCTGAAAGACGCATAAGAGCGAGTCGTTGTCAGGAGCATTGCTAGTCCATCAGGAGAAAAGTCTGTCTTACCCCACACAACCGTGGAAAGCGCCTAGTAACTCCTGCTGAAACAGAATTGACCTCATAAAGTAGGCACCTATTGTCACTCAACATGCTCAAAATACCATCAGGTAATCTTAATTCTGTGCTTGCCACTGTAAAATTGACACATTTTCTGTCTGGAGACGAGTACTTTGTTCACACCTTTCCTTCAATGATAAATTGTGGAATTATGGAATATTTACCAGTGTTAGTACAATGCAGGTGATTCATAATGGATATACTTGTAATGGGATGGGTCCATTTTAATCAAGGGGCTTGTTTTACACCTGTTTGCCCCCACTTCTGTTGCTGCCCAGCCCTCGGTTCCGCGACCCCTGCAATCCTGCAATTGCCTTACGAGACACTTAGGGGTCACTGGGTGATCTTACCATAGAGACACGGTGAACACATGGGGACTTGCTTGAGCACTTCTTTACAGAAGATCCAAAGCCCAACCTTACCAGCAACCATCCACAGATAAGAGACGTCAAGGGAGCCTCTGAGATCTGTAAAGTGCTGCCTCATTCTGAAAGCAATGCTATAACAACTTCACACTGCCTGTCTTTAATCGTCAGCACTTGCAGATTCAGGATTGCTCGAGGTAACCAAACCAGACCAGATGGCCTCCTCCGGGGTGGCTGTAAACTAACTCCACTCCTTTTTAACATATACATGGTGGCATGACAATCACTTCATGTAGGAAGTTTGCAGATTATCTTGCCCTTACGTCTCATGATGCAATCGGATGCAAGGATTTTAGTAGCTTATAACAGTTTGTCCAAAAAAAAAACAAAAAACAATCTGATGAAACTCGTCATGAAATGCCCTCCTGAACAACCTGCCATCAATGCGTCTGAAATCTCACAAGCCAACCTAGATTTCCCTCTCGTCACTTGAAAGCTTTGACCCCATAACAGGGTGGTGCAAATGCTGGTCTGATGTCATCTCGGATGCCACCCAAGTTATCTACAACGCTGTCTCTGGCCTGGCAACAAAGCCAAAAGGCTTCGACGGGTGGTGAAGCAAGTTTTCATGTCTTCATCCTGTTTCTATGGCAAATAATCACCCTCTGACCCCTAAGGCAGGGCTCGATACTAACAGTGGCCCGGTGGCCCGGGGCCACCAAAAACGCACGTCGGGCCACCAAATTTCAGAAATGAAGAATTTGGTGGCCTGATCGGGCCACCAAAAAAGGTTGGATATTTGCCTTTGGGCCACCAAAAATAAAAGTTAGTGTGGAGCCCTGCCTAAGGAAGTGCTGAACATAATCAGATGTGGTTGCAATTAAGGCAATTGCAGGACTGATATGCATCTTTAGCCTGAGAATCCTGCAAATCTGGGGCTGATGTCGCCTGCTGCCAAATATCCAATTAAAGAGATCTTTGAAGACAATAAAAATGACAGTTTTAGTTTTAAGACAAGACTGAATGACCTCATGATGTCAAAGTGTATTATTATCAACACTTACGAACTGTGTGAGATCTGAAAGAGGTACCTCACATTGCTCCTTGGTTGATGTTTAAAAGAAACCTGTACTGACATTTTCTACTTGTCTGATAATTCTAATCTACATTTTTTTGATGCCTACAACTGGAAAGAGAGGATTCTATAACCCAGGATAAGCCTGTAATGGATTTTTGAAAAAAATGAAAACGAGCATTCCCAGGAACGATCCACACAATTTGGCATACGTCACAGGTGCCAACTGTGCTTTCCGCAAGAAATACTACACAAGTCAATTTACTGAAGTAAACATTCATGCACTGCTGATGCAGTATCAAAATAAAATTGTCATACGTATATGCATTTTATGAGTTTACAATAATTACGGAAACTATTCATATTGATATGTGAAGCATATCATATCAAATATTAATTACTTTGATCTGAAAACAATCAATTTTCTGAAAATATGTAAAACTAAATTGGCATGGTTAGCCGTACGTGCTCTCGTAGAGCATGCAGTAAGAGGAATCAACGCTGGCAGCATCGAGCGGCTCAACACAGGCGAACAGCTGTTCACTGTGATGTACCGAACTCGCGAGGTGTACGTGTGGCTAGCTCCAGAAATTTTACTTTTTATGGCGACTAGACGAGATACAAATGGCCCTTCCTTATGATTTTCAGCCAACCCGACGGCAAATCTGGCACAGGAAGAACGACCGCGATAAGGATATCCGTGACTTTCCCTGTAACCAGGCCGTTGCTGGTCCCGACCTGTTCGTTCGCAACTCAAAAGCTCCACCGTCCCGTTTAACGCAGGCTGTGGATGTGTGGTGCAGTTGCTCGCACTGCTTTGCAATGCCGAGTGAGAGAGAAAATATCTGTTGTAAAGAAGTACATTTTGCAAACATTACGGTCTTCTCCTCAGTTAAATGCATAACACGACATAGAGACTTCGAGAAGGTTTGCCTCAGTACTGCTGTGCTGGAAGTCGCCAACGTGATGCGACGGCATGTTCAGGGAATAAGTGGAGCCGGTGCTATGTCGAACAAGTAAAATTTAACTCCCAGCCAAGACTTGCGCTTAAGATCCTATTTAACAAAGTTGATTTCTCAAATTCCGTATTACCAATTTTCATCAAAATCAAACGAAATACTTAACATCTTGTATCCCATCGATCATGAAAATTTGATATGCATCCGATTTCGGGAACTGTTGATATACCTGCGACTATTTGGATATTATCGCTCAAAAAAAGTCGCTTTGAAGCAAGGCATACAAGCGCGTATTCCGAAACTGAAGTTAGCGATCTCCTTGTAAGCGAATTTGCCAGCTTTTGCTTGTGGGCGTGTTCTTCGCATGTGCTATCATTTTTTATTAGGTAGCTAACTTTAGCTACACGTGTGCCGATACACGTCATGATCCGATCCCATACTAGTATCGCACTAACGATATATCGAGCTTCCTGAATGCTGGCGCGGCCCGGCACGTCAGTCTTGCGTGTATGTACTGTATGTATGTTGATGCAATGTTCTTTGGTTAATAAACGTTACATTGTACTAATGTTATATTCACACGTGTACACTACATTTGACCATGCTATGCGGAAGTAGGCCTATGCCATTCATTCCTAAGTAAAGGGCTATATTGAGTACTAACGTTTATCTTGCTATTTAATGTTTCCTTATGTCTGATTTCGATTAACATTTACAAAAGTAACGTTAGGCCTAACAGTTACTTGAAATTATTTAATCTAACGTTTAATACAGGGGCTGTAGCGTATTGTTACAGTACTGGTGAATAGGTGGGGATTCATTTTTTTTTTTTTTTTTTTTTTTACATTCCAAAGTGAGATATCAAATGAGAAACTAGCTTACTTAAAATATGAAGAAAAACCATAAAATAGCCTGGCCCTGGGTATATAATTTTAAGAAGGATTCAACTGTGTGTTTTTTTTTAATGAAAACTGATTTTCAAATGGCAGAGATAGCCCCCCCTCCCAAAAAAAAAGATGATAATATTAATAAAAGACTAGGTAGGGTCTAATATTACCTAGAGACTAGATCTAGACTCTAACGTTATATGTAGAAATATCTAGCGTTAGGAAGTTCTACCCCAACTTTATTGGGAAATCTTTGTTTCACCTCGTTTCAATTTTGGATATCTCGGCCACTTCAAAACCGAATTTCATCAAATAAACTTTTGACAGCCCTTTTAGATTGCATGCTCTTTGAGTTTGACATCTTATAGATCCTACTACGTCATAGAATTGGTTAGAGTGGTTTATGAAGTGAATATCACGCAAAATATTAAAAGCTAGAAATCTAAATGATAATCCTCACGTCGACCAGAACTGTAACACTGTTCGAGTGTTACTGTCTGTAAAGTAGGCCTACACTACACTCCTTTTTTTTTCAACTATTATCATCTAACAGTTAAACCTATTAGAGTCTAGAATCTAATATGGTATTTTACTACTGACTAGGTCCTAGTCCTAAAAATTGCTAGGCCTAGTGTTAGGGCCTAACGTTCGTCGTTTGATAGATCTAGATTTCTAGACCAGTCTAATTGATGTTGTGCTGTGCGTCATCCAAGCAGGAACAAGGTCAAGGAACCCCCGGGCGCGAGTCCGAGTTCCTTAAAATCATAAATGGCAGGTTGTCCTAATATATTAGGCCTAAAGCTAGCCTAGAGCCCTAACACTAGATCTAACTCGTAACTGTTAACTCTAGTCGGAGTCTAGAGTCTAACGTTGGATTCTAGATCTACTAGACTGGTTCTAGACCTAGGTCTCCTAACAGTAACAGTTGAACATAGATTGTATGTCAAAACGTTAGATTGCCGAAAAAAAGAACACAATAGCCAAGCCTTCCGTGGTACTTAACGCTCTTAACACTATAACAGCAATGTTCAGACAGGAGCACGATGTAGGCTAGAGACAGTAGAGTAGACTGACTCTGTCTCTACTCTAGAGCTCTAGGTCGATGCCGATGGCATGGATGGTCGATATAAATCCCTCGAAGTCGAACATAATGTACTACTAGTATTAGTATTAACGGTTACTAATAAATACTAACCTTGGGGTACCGGGGGTAGTGGTGTGTCAGTGGAGTGCCTGCTAGGCCTACTAATTATCCGAGGTTCGGAATGTCCAACGAAGTGTAACGGTACTCGGTGTGGACGGTAGGGCATATAGTCCAATATATTATAATCCAACATGAAGATCAGTGGATAACTGCAGAACATGTGGTCTCCACAAGTAGGTACACAAAACTCGTCGATAGGCCTAGTATAGGCTATACACTTCGTAGACGGGGTAGATCCTACAGTAGACTCTAGCGTTACTCTGTAATCAGTAGAAACTGAGAGATAGAATCTCAAGAGTCAAACATCACTGACAATCCAAGTGTGAGTAAAGAGCCTGATAATCAAGCACTCGTCAGGTCTGAGCTAAATTGAGACAGATCAAGCAAGGTGTTCACTCCATGGCATGAAAGTTACACGAGCTGTTACAGCTAGCATGCATGCAGGATTCACTAAATTTGGGGCCGCGCATGTCGTTTATAGCGTTGCAAACTAGACTGTCTACCTCTGTACTAGTATGTAGGTCTATACTACAAACGTTATCGTAGTGGAGAAAGCTACTAGTAGCTAGCCAGCGCGCGCGGGAAGCTAGCTAGTTCTCATCAATGGCCACAAAGGCAAAAACTATTTTGATTGGTTGTAAAATACTGCATACATTAAGTAACTCTGAAATGATTGGCTGTCATACAGTAATTATTCGTAACTGCCTCATTTGCATGCAAACCAGACGTCACACGACTTTGCAAACAGGAAGTTCCAGTGTTTGTCTAACTTGCAATGTTTACACACGCAAAAGCAGCCATCTACAGTAGATGTTGAATAACTACAACTGTGTAATGTATACGGTGATAGTTTAAAAACCTTCAGCATGTACATACACACACACACACACACAAACATACACACACATATATCCATGCATAATGCATGTAAAGACAAATGTTGATCTACTACAACTCTAAAGACAAATGTTGATCTACTACAACTGTGAAGTTACCCATGTCTTGTGATTTGATGCAATTAATTTGGTATCGTGGAATTTGAGATAAATGTATGATCTATTAACATTAGGCCTACAAGGTTCTTCATTCTGTGATATAAATTGTAAACAGCAAAAGCTAGTAAACACAAAGGCCTCCTTCCTAGCGTTAGCTAAAAGCCTATAACCATACCTGAAGTGAATACGTTAGATCTGACAGAGTTTCTAGTACATGTAATTACTAGTAGTGGATCTACCTTCTCGAGTAGACATCTAGCTGATGTACTTAAATAACCTGATTAAGAATACTAAATTGCAAATTAGATCTTAAGACACTGGTCACACCAATTAGAGGGCCTATGGTTGGGTTTCCAACACATCGACACCATTGCTTTCAATAGAAATTGGAAAAATTCTAACAATTTTGTAGTAATTTACTCACATGTCAAGACATTATTTTGAATTCAGTACGGACAGCAAAACTTACACTTTCGCTAAATGCTCCAAGATAACATTGCCACCATTAATTCAAGAAAATTTTCAACTTTTTTTTTTTTTTTTTTTTTTTTTTTTGGAAGCAATATTACCCCAAAAAAAGATTGAATGGGGATTGGAACTCCCTACCATAGCCACTCCCCACATACACACACACACACACACACACACACACACACACATACACTCTTGTTATCTTCACTTTTTATGTTTCTAACGAAACTGTCATTTGGACAGTACCGGTATTTACATAAGTGAATTGAACTGCATATGCATGTTTGCAATCAAATTCATTGTGCCTAGGAAGAGTAGGCATTTTTGAAAGGACAGAAATGGAGAAAACTTTGTATTCCATTAATATATGCATATATATATATATATATATACTAATATTGTATACATATATACATTAATGTCATAGTCTCCTCAACACTTTATTTAAAGGAATGTTTGCAAAGTTAATATCAGTGTATTGTAAATGGTGTCATATACTCGATTGTGTCTCATATTAATGTCGCAAATATGATTGTGACATAGTACCTGTAGCTCACCAAAGTTTTTCCATGTTTGCTTCTTGTTCTTGTTTTAATTACAGGAGGTACAGATTTACATCATACCAGGCCTTCACTGCATGGACGCATGGATACCTGGGAAAGGGAAAGCGAAGAGTGATCCCGGCTTGTGCGGTTTCTAAAATACGGGCAGTCTTTCCCGCAGAGGACAACATCTACACTGGCTTTCAAGGATCTTCCGAGATCGATGAGGCATTAAATATATAGTTTGATAATGAGGCCTACTGTGTTCACTAAACATATACTAGTACACTGTAGTGAGATGTAAAAAGACTGTTATGAAGTTAAATCTTGCTATTTATTTTCATGCTACATACAAGACTAATATCTTCTGGAACTGCTGTTGTGATAGAGTGCACTCACGTTATATCGAACACTGTTGTTGTATAACAAAATTTCAGCTGCAATGAGTTAAAATATCCGGCCACAACCTTGCCTGGTTTGTATTTTTTATTGCTTATTTGTTAGGATGTGAACAAATTTTGATACAAAGAAAGAAATCTGCAGGCCCGATAAATTTGTTATAACAACAGTCCACTGTTATTCTTTTTTATGTCAATCTGTTCATTCGTGTT
The DNA here is from genome assembly GCF_040938485.1 of Diadema antillarum. NCBI lineage: Eukaryota > Metazoa > Echinodermata > Echinoidea > Diadematoida > Diadematidae > Diadema > Diadema antillarum. The sequence goes on along the minus strand of NW_027271653.1, from coordinate 121,274 downwards.
CACTACTTTTTAGAATTCATTCATTCATTAAAAATGTCATCACATCACAGTGGCAAAATCCAAAACATTTTAACCATTTTTTGGCGGAATTTTCTGTAGTCTTTTCCAAATTCTACATCATAAATTATGCTATATATACTTGCAACAGTTAGTCTGTAATGTTAGCAAAAATCTTCTGCAATAAAAGCCTTCTCTTCAGTTTGGCATGACATAGCGATGAGGGCACAGACTGCACTAACGTACAGTCTAGCTTGCTAAGTCATCGGATCAGAAAGTGAAAGCGCTTCTCTCATTGTGTATACTTAAACATGTCATCCAATCACAGTGGCATCATCGACAACATGCTAACCTACAAGTATTTATTGACAGACTTTTCCAAAGTATTTTCCAAAGTCTGCCTGCATATAAATTGTGCTATGCCTGCATTAGTGAGTCTGGAATCTTGCGAATATTCTACAATAAATGCTTTCTCGTTTGTTTGGCATGACATAGCGAAAAGGGCACGGATTGCACTAAAGTATAGTCTAGCTTGCTAAGTCATTTGATAATTGGAATTTATTTTCGAGTCCTTTTCTCTTTGTATTGACTTTAAAACTTCACGAGTCAAATTTCGTCTTATGCTAAGCTGTTACCATCTTCATTTCAAATAGATTTAACTTCCTAGAATATGTTAACTGTGTTGACATATTTTAACTGGCATTACCACTAAAACTTGACTTGAGCAAGTGTAGGGTACTCCCGTTGAAATGAGCTGAAGACACCACAAAAAAAAAAAGCAGGTTACATGTTAATTGAAGTTTAATTTGACGTGGTTGCATTGCACTACATATCCTATTGTCAGTAACTTTACATGTTTAGCATAGTAACGGTTGTAGCTTAATTTATCGTATCATGTACATACTAGTAACCAGTTGCTTACGTACACATTAACAATGTACAATTCATGGCAAGTCTAATGCATGCTATGGGAATGAGTCTGTATCAAGTTAAATGGTAACTATATGTTCTGTGTTGATGTACTATCATAAGTTCGGTCACAACATTACATTCAATAAATGTCCCTTCTGCAGATATATCATAATAAAAAATGTCTTCAAATAGTGTGTAGTAACACAATTTTGGAAGACAGTCTTTTCCAATAGTTTCGTGCCTATACATTTTCACTCTTTGTTTCTTGATGTAAATGCCAAGTTTCATGTTGAGGGATTGGAAGCAAGGATTTATTTTCAGCACATTTTTATGCATGATTCCAACTCTTAACACACACACACATACACACACACACACACACACACACACATCTGTGGCACTTATCTAAACTAAACTCTGATGTTTTGATGCATTACGGTTGCATGTCGAGTACATACATTTTGCATCACTGTACACGAAAATGTACTTGCACATACTGTAGATGCACAAGCACTCATAGAGCACTTCATGCAATTGTTATTTAATAAGATTGTTTTTGCATCTGTGTGTGTATTTTGGGTGAAATTTTCATGTATTATATGATATGTGAGACTCTTTGTAGATGAGAGTCATCTAATACATCTCGGTGAGATGAGAGTCATCTAATCATATCGGGTGTTATCAGTGCAAAAATTGGTTGGGGGGGGGGGCATGCTGAAGTGGTGAGTTTTGCCAATGATATGGGTTACAACATTAATTGATACGTGCAAATTATGCAACAACAAAAAAACAAAACAGGTAATCTGTATATTAAAATAACATCTGAAATCAGGCATTCATTTCCAAATGCTTCAAATTTGAGGTTTATTTTTTTTTTTCGATACCTCCATATATAATGGATGTTACTGCACTCTGGAACTGCAAGCAATGCATGTCACAATTGAGATGAGAATCATTTGTGGATACAGAGTCATACATTTCACCACTGCTCTGACCATATATCCTTGCCATTTATTGAAAAAAAAAAGGATCTCAAATAAATACATGTAATTTCATACTTTCATCCCTGGGAAAGGTGCATGGAGGTACCGCTTTTTGTAGTTAAAATCAATACATATGTGTTTAATTACCTGAAGTGAACGAGAATTATCACTAAAGGTCCAGCAGCTGTGATTCCCCTATGAAAAAGAATTGAACCAAGGTCTGTCAGGTCTAAAAACAAAAGGCATTTTGCGCAAATACACCTCTAGATTTTAATACAATTGTGGTATTCATTCATTAAGATATTCAAGAAAGTATATGCAGTTACCATGGCCATGCCCTGTTTGGTACAAGCGGAAACAGTGTCTCAACGTAACGACATCTAAGATTAAACATCATGTATCATACAACAGTACATACCAAATTTGAAATAAAGTGTTTAAATACTAATACTGTGGAAGTAATTTCCTACGACAAGGTTTTGGTAAAACTGTGGTTGATCATGGTAATGTTTTTTCTGGCAAACACAAGATAAGTATCTATCACATCTATACCTCACTGTCATGCTCTCCATCAAGTTTGATTTCAAATGATTCAAAAATTTGGAATTCAATCCATAACATTTTAAAGGAAATATGCAGGTATCATGTCAATACCTTGTCCTTTATACTGTATATACACTTATCCTGGACAAATTTTCACCAAGAATTCATTGTGCTACAGCTTGTTGAATTGCCTTTGGTATGTATGCAACCTCAAATTTTAAACTGGATGACATTAATACCTTGTAAAAATGAACTGTAAATAGCATTAAAGATTCAATCTTTGTACATATTATCTCTATGACAATCCATTTGTTTCTTTAAATGCAAATTGACACAACAGTCTCCGTCGAACACTAGGTCACTCAACATTATTATGTGAATTTCTCCAAGGATTCAATTCGTTGCAGCCGATACTTTGCATTATCAGAGGTGTGCCCTCCATTTTTCTCATTAGATGCCAGGATGACATCAACATACTGGGTTAAAATTGAAACATAACTTCGACGTCAGGATATTTTTTTTTCTTTCTACAACTTTGTCTGTATTACCTTGATATATAAAGACCTTACTATATCTCTTATAATTTTCACAAGTTCAATCCATGTCACATATATTACTTCATAGTAAGATAATTAGGCCAACTTCACTAGACATCATATTGGCTGTGCAAATTACTCCCAAAGTCATGTTTCATCATGAATCTTGGAAAGCACATGTCCTATCTTCCCTATATTTTGGACCCTTAAAGTCTGTATGTGTTGCAAGCTTCACTTCACAAAGTAATAATTTTCTCCTTATTCACCACCTTGCATTTGCAAATGATGATCGAAATTACAAATTTTTTATTTTGCATCTTTGTTAGTATATACCCGATCAAATGATACATTTTATAGGTTTTTTACTCGTTTTGCTTTTTGTTTTTCATGAGAATCTGAAAAAATCACATGTATGTTTGTCCGCATTCAACGATATAACGGATAGGGTTATCTGAATTGGGGTAATGGCTTAAAACATGTCTGGTTAAATGTACCAAATCACCTTGTTTGTTGGCATTGACATATTTTCAAGTCTATAGTGACAATATGTGTCAATCTCACATTGAATTAAGATAAAATTCAGTGATGGCAGCACAATTCCACTATTTCCTTACACTAATTCACTGAAAGCTATTACTATTTGTGATCGATCTGGCATCACAACATAACCTACAAGTCACCACACATGTCCCCGTCGAAATTATAGTTCTGGTGTAAAGTTACCAAGTAAAATTGCCAAGCAAGAACTATAAGCATAGTTTAGTTGCCTCGATTCCACCATCAACTTTCTAACGCTGACCAAAACACATTTACAGGCATAAGGACAGACAGAAAACCTGAAAATGTAAGCCTCTGGTGATATTTAGGCCGGTACATATGCAATAATATGCAAAGCTGAAGCCACATCTAGAATATAAACATACAATTCGTAATAACTCCCTCTGGAATAAAATGTCATGTTAGTGTATTATATGTCACAATGTGAGCAAAAGCCACTGCAGCTGGTAGCATGCTGATATAAAAGCTCAACTCTACTGCAATTTTTTGACCATGTCAACATGACAAGAATACGGTTTGTTGTCAATGAATTCACACTTACTATCCACCAACATGCAAACTAGCAGGTTGCAAAGTGATAAGTTTCAATGACATTAGTCTTATCAAAAACTGTGGAATTGAATCCAGCTGGATTCATGACAACAAGTCCTCTTCAATGACAATTGACTGCTGGCAGAGAAATGCAAAACAACCTCTACATGTTGAATCACAAGAGGAGTCTAAGTCCGCAACTTCCCAACATACTTATCTTACATCTTGGACCCCTTAAATGTGATACCTTACTGAATTCTTAAGAACCCAGTATTTGTGATTTATTCAACGCTTCCACAAGTAATCTTTCACTTTGCTTTGAATTCTACTGGTCTGAAAAGATGCAACAAATAAATTCCGGTGACTAGGAAATATTCACTTGTCGCAAATGATCTCCTCCGCGATGAGGTTAAACACACAAGCCTTCAGCGATATCACAGCAAATATAACCGTTTTGATGATAAAATCACCTCTGAGAAAGGCTGAATGCTGAGTTTTTCATCCAAGGACTCAACTGATGTCATTTTATACTGCTATTATATCACAAATTATGCTCCAAACGACATTTTCATAAAGTACATCACAACTTGACCTTTACGTCATGCTTGTGCAACACGATATCATACTTTGACCTTCATTTCATACTTCCACACATGCGATTGTCTTTATGCTGCCATTATAGCACAAACTCACCACCACAACGTATTGTTGTAGGATGCATTTATCTTTATGCTGGAATTGTAGTTGAAGTAACAGCATCACACAATATCTCCCTCCTGCGACCATTGATTTCCACTTGACAATCACAAATGCTTCAACACATATGACACTTTTAAAAAAATGCTGTGTATCAGCTTTCATAAAATTTCACTGCTCCATTAATTCACTGATGCCATATGAGCTCCATGAAGTCATCTCCTTCCAAGATTTCACAAAAGATAATGCTGTTCATTGTCTTCCTTTCAGCGATATTGATGTAATGTCTGTCATCAGGCATTATAGTCTGTTTGTTATTTCCCGAGCAACCATGAACTATGCGGTATGTTAATTCCCATCATTGATTAGAACTAGGTCACCAAAATAAAGTTAGTATCACGATGACAAACACTTCTATCCTTCCTGTAGTTGCGTCACGTACTCTCTTATGTCCAGTGCCTCCAGAAGATATCAGCATTAAAAGCTTCATGAGCAGGGAATCTCGACTCAGGCCATTCAACTTAACCTCTCCATTTCTGGGCAAAGTATTCATGGGTACGTATATCTTTCCTGCTGTTTTGAGGGCAAAATCTCAGCAAGAGGCCATGATAATAATCCAGTCCTTTTGTGTGCAATGACATATTAATCTGACGAATGTCATTGAGCAGCAAGTAAAGACAACAGCATTCAAAGTTTCATGAGAAGGGGTTCTCGACCCAAGCCGTTCAACTTAACCTCTCCATTCTTAGGTAAAGTCTTCATGGGTATATCTTTCCTGCCGTTCAGGGCAAAATCTCAGCATGAGGCCATGATGATGATCCAGTTCTCTTGTGTGCAAAGACATAGTAATCTGACGACTATTGAGCAGCGAGTCTTGTTAAAGACAACAGCATTCAAAGCTTCATGAGCAGGCGGTCTCGATTCAAAGCTTCATGACCAGGGGATCTTGACTCGTACCATTCTGAATTGAACCTCGCCATTCTTGGGTAGCGTCATCATGGGTTTATCTTTCATGTTGTTATGAGGGAAAAATCTGAGTATGAGGCCATAATACTCCAGTCCTCTTTTATGCAATGACATAGTGATCTGACAAATGATCTTGAGCAGCGAGTCTTGTTAAGGACTGCAGCATTCAAAACTTCATGAGCAGGGGATCTCAACCCAAGCCATTCAACTGGACCTCTCCATTCTTGGGTAGTGTCATCATGGGTATAACTGTCATGATAAAATGAGGGCAAAGGGGAGAGCACGAGGCCATAATAATACTCAAGTCCTCTTGCGTGCAATGACACAGTGATCTGACGAATATCCTTGAGCAGAGTCTTGTTAAAGACAACAGCATTCAATGCTTCATGAACAGGTGATGTCGACTAAAGCAACTCAAGAGTTTATGTTTACTTCACTTCAATTAACAATTACAGTTCTTGAAAGCGAGTCCTACGTGTTGCAATCATTTCCTCCATTGGTGGGCAGGGAACTGGTGCTATGTTGTGTGGAAGATTGGGGATTTCTGGATCACCCAGCTCAATGTTGCCAAATTTCAGACCAAAGACATTTGTCATCATTCCTCTTAGATAGGAAAAGTCCTTCTTGGCATACCTTGCCCTCAGTACCCATCTTTTTGTCGCTTTTTGGTACACTGCTGAGTACTTCTTTCTCCCCTCACTGTCCCTCAGATGTTTCCTGTCACTGTTGTAATTATGGTCGATGACTGCCATTTGTGTTCTACCCAGCATGCAAGGGTAGTCAAATGCCTGGCGTTTGGGGCAATATCTGAGCATAAGGCCATGGTATTGCTCTAGCCCCCCCGTGTTCAATGCCATGGTGATTTGGCGGATGTCCTTCAAAATGGTGCGATTGAAAATCACGTCATTTAGAGCTTCATGAGCAGGAGATCCTGACTCGAGCCACTCCACTGAAGCTCTCTCTTCTGGGGTAAGTTGTTCGTGGGCACATTTCCTGAAGTGATCACCATGGCACCACTCATGGGAATCTGTGACGTGGTGTGTAATCGATGTCCACATTTCCACTAGTCTGTCAGGGTTTTGTTGACAATTGCATGCACACCACCACAAATGATTTGATATTGCTTGTATCCAACCACTCAGTGCTTCACATCCTCTGTGTCTGCTCTTTTCAAAGAGCTTCTTCCTAACACTCTTAGACAAGTGCCATACATCAAACTGATGTGTTACATCTGGAAAGTCCTTCCTGATAACAGCGCGTATGCCCATGTGTCTATCTGTAGTCATGATGTTAACATTGACGCTTTTACTGGCAAGTTCTTTCATGCACCTCAAGAACCCCTCCTTTTCCATAGCATTGGAACTAGATGCTTGTGTAACTTGCACCAGAGATGTGGCTATAATCTGATGAGTTGACGAGTTCATCATCGAATACGTACAGAATTTAGCGTTGTGACCTGGTGAGTCACACCTGCCATCTCCACAAACAACAAGTTTAGATCCATCACCGACACCTTTCTGGCTATTCTCTACAGCAGCCTTTATTGAAGCTTCATATTCTGCATTAATTACAGGCAAGAGCAAAGTTCGTTGATACTTGTAGAAGCTTGACTCACTGATGTATTCAATGCCTGCACAACTCATGAAGTCTTCCACTCTTTTGTGCGTCAGCCCAGTGAACAATGTGGCTGCAGCTAAGAGAAGATTACCCACAGCAGTTCTTTGTATTTGTGGTTGTGAATCCCAACTCACAACATAGTGTCCATTTGTGCAGAATGCCTGGACTCTCAGCATTGATCCTTGCGGAATCTGTTTGACTTCTCCCACAGCTCCCTTGCAAGTAGGGCATGATAACTTAAACACCAATGACAACAGATTTTCCTCAAACACCAGATATTTCTTGGAAGAAACATATTGTTCTTCTCCTGTTGTTTCTTCACTGTCAGGTGATACAGAATCAGTGCCCGGCTCATATGGGGGATCTTCGTGAAGGTCTGCCTCTGAATCTGCACTTGGAGGATCCTGTAGACAATGATTAAGAAAATAATAAGAAGAAAAACAATGATTAAGATGGAGAGAATTAGCAGTATAAAAACAAAGATTTGCACTAGAACAAAGAAACAGCATCTAACAAAGTTAACCCCCCCAAAAAAAAAAAAAAAATTCGAGTTCTCTTGCTCACCTGAAGATCACAGGTTCATCTTCACACATTTTTCTAGACTACGTAGTACTACCTGAATAAATTGCATTTTTTTTTTAAGATTCCAATCTCCTTAAAGATTGCAATCTTCACTATACTTACAAATTGACTTAAGAGTACCAAAAAAAGGAAATAATGTAAATCACCCCCCCCCCCCCAATCTTGGTTCAACTTCTGAATCTAATGTAATGAACACTGAAAATGCATTTGGTAACCTTATATCAAGACTTTTTACAGTTCCAAAAATACATTCTGGGGTCATTGTAATTTTAAAGTACTGTCAATCTTGTGATAATGCAAGTGTTATGGTGTCAAAATTGACCATGTGCTTTCAATAAGGCACTTGGGGAAAAAAAAATAGATGGTTCACCAACTGCCATTTTGAACTCTCCTCACAACCCACAATGGATCTGCTAATGTGAACAAATTAGGATTTTCAGTTAGCGATTTGATTTTTTTACTCATATGATAAATTGAAAGTTACAAATTGACTTGCATTGGTATGAAGACACACACAAGACAAAAATTTATGGAGTGACAGATGAAAAAAAAAATTGAAATGCTGCAAGGATTATACACACAACAGACCATGGATGATGACTGTTTGTATTATTTGTGAGACTTTCAAATTACCCAAAACTAAAAATATTTATGGAAAATACTTTTGGTATTGCTGTTTGCGATTCCTTGACTACAATATCATTTCAGTGAATATATATATCAATAGTCAACTTTATAAAATCCTACCAGTTGGTTAACGGAGTCATCTTGATTACTAAGCGGTGGTGCAGGCAAATGTGTCAGCAGCGGAGTATCTACCGGGGTAACAAGCACTGAAGTCTGGACTTCATCATTGGAACACTGTAGAGATTTGGGTTGGCTGCACGATTGAAGGCTTTGTGACTGTGTGCACTCCTTGCTTGGATTGCTGTATTGATGATCCTGAATGACCAATGCTCCTGGTGACAGTTCCGCAACTGGCATCTGTGTCCCATATTCGAAGACAGTAGTTGTTGTTTGTGAACTGGATTCAGCTGTGCCCACGATGGAAGATACATCTGTTTGAATACCTACATCCGCTACGGCTCCTGCTGTACAGCACCTTTTCTGCATGTTATGTAAATGAAGAAAATATTTTCTATTATATTTTGGATCAAAAATTTGTCTTTCATTGATTGGTTAAAAGAGCTTCACGTGATTAGAGGTATTTTGAACTATTTTAGAGTGTTGGTGTGTTTGACACTCCATGAAGTACTATTTGCAAAATGACGTCACTTTTATGACGACATTTTGCAAATAGTATACTATTTGCAAAATGATGTCACAATCACCCTTCTTTACAATCAAGCGTACCCGTCCGCGTCCTGTCCCGTGTATGCTAGTGTTCAGGTTTGCAGCGGCCATACGAGCGCTTGGATACATGCGACGGGCAACTCTGGCGGTGCCACGGCTACTACGTTTTTCAATTTCCGATCTCTCGCACTGTTGCGTATTGCAGGCGCTGCGCTGCCGCCACAGTGCGGATAAGCCTATAGACGGTCTATAATGATTTTTATACAAATGATGCACAGGATAGAGTGTGTTAGTGAAGGTGCGGCGCGCTCGAGAGTATTGACAATGGTGCGACATGAGAGTGAGCCGCACCTTCACTAACGCCACGAAATAATCCTGTGCATCACTTGTTTTACAAAATGGGTCGAAAACTAACAGCATTATTCACGTACCTTTGTGGGTCAATACCAGCCAGCTACATGTAGCACTCGCTCAAAAGTCAAGATGTCCGAAGATGTTCGTCCCAAACATTTACGCACGTCGCACTCTGAAATCCCACACATAAGTACTGTACGTACGTATAAGAGTATACGTACGCCACGTGTTATGCACAAGAAAGGCCGCCGGCTGTTGTGGCAGCCCGAACTAGAAGTTGTTTACGGGATTGACAGCGCGTATAGTAGCGCGTGACGCACTTGTAACAACTGATTGAGTGCGCACTGCTAGTGTAAACATTGTGACGTACGTCAGGCCCCGGCCGTGCATTTACTAAGAAATTAATGCACGCACACGTGACTTATTTCAGCGCTTCCAATTGGCTACATTCTTGAACCCATTTTATAACACTTTTTATTCAAATTTTTGATCCAAAATATAAAACAAATATACTTTGCCTAGTTTCCAGTTTCTTGTTAAAACTATGGGCATCGGTGACTCCAAACTAGTACTATTCACTTCGGGCTGCGCCCCTCAGTGAATAGTATTAGTTTGGAGTCACCTCTGCCCATAGTTTTAACAATAAAATCTCAAGGCCAAGTATATTTGTATATTACATCAAAAAGCTCTTCTTTTTTATGTTCTGCAACAACAGAAATCATGATTCAATTCATGCCAGTACTTCAAAATGTTAAAATCAATTTATATAGCGCAAGTTGTCATTTAGGAATTGTTTTTGTTTATGTTCATATAATGTAATACAAATTGGTAACAGAGAACTATCTATTGTGGTACATATATAAACCCAATAGCAATTACATTTTTACTTTGCTGCTGTATAATATCAACAGTTTGACCTCGATTATCCGGCCTCCTTCTATCCGGAAATATCTATTACCCAGGCGTGTTAATGCATTGAACGATTTTTTTTTTCCTTATCCAAAATTGAGAAAAAGCAGTCACTTTAAAATTTTTCCATGGATCCATTTCACTGACTTCATAAGATGTGCATGATGAAACATAATGATTTTCACGTAAAGATAAATTTCATTTTTGTGAAGAAGGTACGACAATTTTGTGCAGGCTAGCATAGATTACACCACTGTTGCGGGGTACTCTACCTGCCTAGCTACCAGTTCACATGAACGGCAGCTATACATTAACATTGTGTCTCCTATAACCGGCCAATTCGCTTATCCAGATGAGCGCCGGTCCAGACATGGGCAGATAATTGAGGTCAAACTGTACTTTCAACTTCAAAAGGGAATACGAGTAGCAGAATGTTTCAGTACGAATTAGCAATGTAAGCTACCAGCAAAAAGCAGACGAATACACTTTATGTTTCTAATTTATGCACAAAGTTAATCAATGAGTTGAATTGCCATCGAATCAGATTTTTGTGCAGATTTAGGCTCTGAACAGTAACAAATTACGGCATGCTGCTTTAGGCACATTTCACATGGGTGTATAGGGAACAGGAAACTACATCTGGAGAACCTCTTCAAATTATAATCAAACAGTAGCACTATCTACTAACATATTATCCCAATTTGGAAGAATCAATAGAGTATTCTTATTGAAGTTTTAAGTAAGATGAATATAATGAAATAACAACCAGCATACACATAATTTATTCCAAAACGAGGCTTAATATCTCACCCGTCGAATTCGCTTTCGCTTTCTTCTGGGGATGTACTCTGGCACTTTCTCAGTAGAAATTTCCACTTCCTTTAGGAGAGAAATGACACCAATGAAGATAATTAATGTACCATGTGAGAAAAAACGAGAAATTCATAAAAAAAAGAGCAAAATCAGTCAATGGTAATATCATATCTGTGAATACAGAATAGATAAGATACAATTTAAGAACAAAGAAATTATAATACAGAAAGTTTTTTCACATAAAGAAGACTGTCTAAAAGGGCTCTCTCACAGACTTGAAAGTGATTTTATATATATATATATATATATATATATATATTGTAGCCTTCTCTCCTTCGCTAGTGTATATGTTTATATACGCTTTGTGTGCCACCCGGCCCCGGCGACTAGCTGGAGAAGGGTCAGGATGGTTCGAGCTAGGCTGGGGTCCAATACTTATGTTGTACTGCAGCAGACTTCAAACGAAACGGTCCAGGCAGCAGAGTCCACTACAATCAACGTTTTATTAACACTCAAAAACACTAATCATCCACACTTTGTCCCGCACCCTGGCCCATCTGGCTAATTCGTTAATAATTCGACCCCTTATTATTCTCTGACCGCTATATTTCCGAAACAATTACGCATTTCACTTGATGACCTTTCCTCAAATACTAACGCTTATTAACCCTCCTCATCATACATAACTGATTAGGTAACAAAGCAATAATTATAAAAGGAAAAGTAGAAATTATGCGGTGCGTAATATATGTCCCCGCCGGAAGTAGCATTTAGTAGCAAAATGTACAATATAAGTAAAAAGATCAAGGTCAAAGGTCAAAGAAGTCAAAGGTCAAAATTCTGTGTAGAAGTTTTGAAGCCCTGGCCTAGTGCCATAACATAAAGCAAACGGAATCGAAATAGGGTTAGAAACTAGAAATGTCGCTACAGCGACTGGTTATACCCCCGCCAAACAACATTTCATAAGCTTTGGTCAAAACAACATTTCATAAGCTTTGGTCAAATACCTGAGGAAGTAGTTAAATCCGCAAGATCTTTCCTTGATCTTCTGCCATTAATATGCCGTTACCATGGCAACGTACTTTCGGGTACTGTCGAAAAATGCGTCTTGCACATCTACAACCAAAGGCACACATCTGTACCAAGTTTCATGGAAATTGGGCAAAAACTGAGGAAGTAGTTTGCAACACAAAATTTTCCATCATTTTGGCTCATAATATGTGAGCTGTTACCATGGCAACATACTTTTTGTCACTGTCAAGAAATGTGTCATGCTGACCTATATCCTAAGACAAATATTCAATATGAATTCCATGAGAATTGGAAGAACACTGATGAAGCAGTTTTGCCATGAAGCATTTTGCCCTATATTTTACCAATAACATGCCGTTACCATGGCAACGCACTTTTTGCCACTGCGGAAATATGTGTCTTGCACATTAACATATTCAGATGAACATCTGTACCTAATTTCATAAAAATTGATCAAAAACTGTGGGAGGAGTTTGCGACGCAAGATTTGTACCCATTATTGCCCATAATATGCCGTTACCATGGCAACGTACTTTTGGGTACTGTCAAAAAATACATCTTGCACATCTACAACCCAAGGCACACATCTGTGCCAAGTTTTATGGGAATCGGTTGAAAACTGAGGAAGTAGTTCGCGACGCAAGATTTGCAACGGACCGACCGACCGCCCGACCAACCGCCCGACCGCCCGACCGTCCGCTGATTCCATTATACCCCTTCAAACTTCGTTTGGCGGGGGTATAATAAACCCCACCTAATCAGGGCAACCATGTCATGTTTATAACCAGATTTGGGGGTCCTAGGGTGATTTCTATCATATGGGGGTGCTCCCAGCACAAAAGCTAGCACATGAAACCCCACTTTTGATTGTTTTTCTGCATGGAGTAAGTAAGCCTTCTTCTAGAACTTGGTCACATTTCATGAAAATGACATGGGTTTTGAACGTACAGTGTGAGATTTTATATGAACGAATCCTGCCAGGGTATCATTGTATAGGTTCCTAACTAGATTTTGGGGACTTACGATGATATATGTCGCATGGGGGCGCTGCTAGCACAAAAACGAGCACATGAACCCCCACTTTTAATTGTTTTTCTGGAAATAATAAGCCTTTTCCTATAATGTACAATTTGGTCAAGTTTCGTGAAATTGACATGGGTTTTGAATGTACAGTGCATGTTTTATGAACCTTGTCCTTTTGCTCACCCCCAACAGAAAACGTTGATGAGAAGGATTTGAGAGATGTTGGTGTTTTCTGCCACATGAGGGCGCTGCTTTCTCAAGAATGATCGTTTAAACCCTAACTTTAAAACCTTTTCCTCGTTCTGGATACTCTTTTCTGAAATTCTTGCAAATTGTGAGAAAATAAAGTGCATTTTGAAATAATTATGGGGATTTAAGTTTGTTATTGCAGATTTTGTTGTCAATCATGGTCTTGATCCTGTAACACTATCATTTTGTTACAGGATGGCAGATTAGTCATATTTTTCAAAGTCCCGTAGAAGAAAAACAAGCACATGAACCTATGGTTTCATTTACATATTTGGGCTTTGGATGGGTCAGAGTCAGGGTATGGAAAATTTGAAGAAAATTACATGGGCTTCACTTTAACTGAGGAACGTCCTTAAACTTAATATTTACTGGGTAATTCTTTGTGTAAATTCTAAATTATGTAAAAGCCTTTGCAATCCAAACAATCACACACACACAGTAGTCAATAACCATAAATGAGGCAGATACCTGTATTGGATCAGGAATACCACACCAGTCACCAGGATTTCTGCTGGCCTGCAATACAGATTCATTGAAACAACTAAGTGTGATTATCTGTAGAGATACTGCACTATAATGTTGATAAAACAGGACTTGGAAATAGAAATTATCAAAATGAAAATTCAAATGAATACCTCTGACATGTCAATCATTTCATTATCTCTTTCAGATGTGAAATAATCTCTGGAAAGCTGAACTCATGCTAAATCTGGATTATTTTGTGAGAATAAAAGTTTGGCAAATCTTTTGATTACCTGTTGGTACTCAAGAGTGAGAATTATGCAAAAATGTTGCTTTTAATCATGAACTGATATGCACAAAAAATATCATTGGTGTTGATTTGAAAAGCCGTTATATCAACAACAAAAAATGTGACCTTCTTATATTCTAAAGAAATAGTTTAAACAGGGAAAATAATAACAGACTTTCTACTTTGAAGTAATTATCAGACAACTATTCAATGCCTTAAAAGGAAATCGGTAGCTGTATTGATGATCCTGAATGACCGATGCTGCTGATGAGAGTTCGATCCTAAACTGGCATCTGTGTCCCACATTCGAAGACAGTAGTTGTTGTTTGTGAACTGGATTCAGCTGTGCCCGTGATGAGTAGGCCTAGTGATTTTATGATTGTTTGCTTTACATGGACTAGCCATGATTCTGACAATCCACATATTGTTTTCAGGTTTTTCTTATGTGTACAATATACATCAGTATGTATGTAAATCGCAAGGAAGACACATACTGCCATCCTACAGTCAACGGTTTCCACATTACCTCTTTTTGGAAATTCAGTTAATATGCAACTTTTTGGCTGTGACAAAGGAATGCTACTAGATGTTTTTTTGATAAAAGGCAGTACATAATCAATACTGTCATAACCCCAACTCTGTCATGACACGCTTTGTAGAGGAAAAAACAAATGCCAATGTCTCTGCATAACCACATGTATGTAGGCAGTAACTTTCTATCTGTTTCTTAAAACATTAACGATATACCATAATGTATATGAAGTGTCTGGTTGTGTGCAATATACGTAACATGTATAGGCACTAAATAACATTGGCATCATTACCAAATTGATATTCTAAACACGACATAAACCATTACCAAATGAAAATTCAATAATATCATATCCAACATTAGCTTGAATCCATGCAAAACCAGACCTAAAGATGAAAATTTTGTGAAATTTAAAATGGTTACACTTAACTAAGCCGGCGACAGAGCTAGTTGGTAAATACATACCTTATAGCTTCGATCTTGCACATCCTGAGCATCAGGGTTTGCATGGCATGCAGAAAGAATATGCTGAATAGAGAAAAATAAGAGCAGAAGAGGTGGATGTGAGAAAAAATCTGGAAGTTTTGGGTCCTACAAGAATGTATGAAGTATGATAATGTACACCAGCGAGGACAAATAAAGTTTGGAATTAATCTCAGTCCAAACCCAGATTCATAAGAATAAAATTCATGAAAAAGGTGTAATTTTCAAAAACTTTATTCCACATTTATCCTTGTTTTTTCAACGATAAACGATGTATTTTGACATATTTAATATCCTTACATTGAAAAATATATCAAAAAGTTGTAAGCATGAAGTACAAAATTAAATGTTAAATCCTTAAAATTCAAAGTTTCTAATTGGTTTCCTTTGCCTATTTCTGGGGCACAGGAATAAGGAAAGAATACATGACTGTTAATATTATATCCTATGTAGGTTTGTGATCAAGTGATTGACAGACAGCCATAGGCAAGATCAGCATTTTTTCTGAATGATATATTGTAAATTCAAATCCACCGATCTTATGATCTGCACTGAATGTCAACTAGAGTACCACGTAGATCACATACAATCCAGACGATGTACAGCGCACTGTAGCCTACTGTAAAAGAATCACCATGTTGTTGAAATCAAGTTTAACCATGAATGGAATTCAATCATATAATTCAATTGATTTTTTTCTTCAAACTGTGTGTAGCACTTTCAACATGAGGTTCACATTATACGTAGCATTGTATGTAATGTGATTATTGTTGAACAAGTGAATTTTAATCTGTACCATATTTCTTGGATTGGTTTGTTTGGGAAATTAATATCATTCATTCCAAGACGTTAAATGACAAGGCGGCCTTAATTCATATAAATACATACAAGCAGCAATATTAGTATAACACATCACTGAAAGATGGAGGAAAATAGGACATGAGCAATAGTTAAAATTTTGGAAGTATCTACTCAGACTGATACCGGATATCAAGACTACTACAGCTTGTGATGTCACATGCATGAAACGATACTAAGGAAAATATTTTAAAAATTGACTATTTTCAATGTTCTTGCATTAAAACAAGAATTACTGGATAACTTCATTGTTCTTTCAGAAGCTTTGTACACGGCTAAACTGTCAATGTCTCTGCAGAATCACATGTATGCGGGCATGCATTTATCACACTCTCTTTTTCTCAAATACACCACCATACAGTAAACAGTAATGAAGTACATGGTTGTGGTCAAAACACATATGAGACACAAACTAACAAGGATTGGCATGTTAGCAATATAGGCTTGATATTTCAAACCCCACACATATATATATATACAACATTGAAATTCATAAATATTATTTTCATACATTAGCTTTCATTCCCACAAAAGCAGGAATTATGCAGATAGCATCTAGAAAAGCACTCTGATAGCGCAGATCTCCGCCAAGCATGAAGCTTATTTCCACCACTTCACTGATCTTGTTCTTCCATAGAGATGTCATAGGTACACACCACATCGGTGCTAATAGTAGCCAGATTTCCAAATATAGAAGCCTTTGTTACGTCATAAGCCTTCAGCTGCATGGCGCACCTCGCCCCAGCATAAACTAGAGCATGCACTTTAGTGCGCGCAGGCAAACCTCAAATATGCGCAGCCTGGCGAACTCCGAAGTTCATTGACCCTAACTGCCAAAACATCAAAAATCCTTCATAAATTCCCCAAAGTTCTCGGATCATTACCGAGAGTTAATCGTTTGTTACTTGTGTCATTCTCAACTCTTCCTGCAAGTTTCATCCCAATCCGTTCACTACTTTTTGAGTTATTTTGCACACGGACAAACTAAGTAACAAACGAACACACAAACCAACGGTTAACGAATACATAACCTCCTTCCTTGGCGGAGGTAATTAAAGTTATGAGAAATTGTAAATGACATGGCTCCAAGATAATACAACAGATCTATAGTGATACTTACCTTCGAGCTTCGATCTTGCACATCCCCAGCATCTGGGTTGTCATGACATGCACTCAGAATCTGATGAATAGGGGGAAAAACCAGATGTGAAATAAATGATAATGCAGGCTAATTTGTCTTTAATGCAGAAGAGTATTTATGGAAATGATTTTAAATGTCTCTACAGTGTCATGTTCAGTTCCACAGATTGTACTACAACATGTAGAAAATGATAGACTTGCAAGTGGGTACTTTCCCCGAACAAGGTACCTGAAAATTAATCTTCAATCAAGACAAATAAAAGAAATCACCAATTTGCAATTAATTTTCTTAGTTTGGTTTCTTTCATGCATTAAGATTTGTCAATGCTAGAAATCTTCATAAAAAACTTTTGAAGAACATACACAAATCCATATGCATTGGACGCTTCGCTCCGGGTAATTCATATACAGTGCACTCCCGTTATAACGAAATGCTCGGGACCGGCAATTTTCTTTCGTTATAACGAAATTTCGTTATAACCGAACAAATACAATATATAACGAAAACAAGAAAACCATGCATATGTATCATATTCTGTTTGCTGATTACTCATCATACACTGGAAAGCTATGTGAAATGTGATGGAATAGCTGTATCACAATAATAAACGTAATAATAAACTGTGCGTGACACAAAGAGCGAACACACAGTGGCGTGAAGCGTTCACCCATGCAGAGACGCTATAAATGCTTGTTCCGCTACGAAATTTCGAAAGCAATTCGCATTTCGTTATAACGGAGCACATTTCTTTTGTTTTTCTTTGTCTGTGCGCTCGGAAAAGACTTCTTTATAATGGAAATTTCGCTATAACCGTGTTCGTTATAAGCGAATTTCTTACCATAGACTTTAACGGTGATAATTTTGGGACCAGAAGATTTACTTCGTTATAACAAAATTTCGTTATAACCGTGTTCGTTATATCGGGAGTGCACTGTAATTTGCATAATGAAGCTGATGATCTTGTCTTACCAAATAGATATTATACTATTTTATAAGTAGTCATACAGGGGTCTCGTCAATAAAGGAACTACGTGAAGATCAATTTCAGCTCATTTTAGATGATAATTTTTCATTTGTTCCAAACGAAGAACTGTTTTTGATTTATGCAAATTAAGGCAGTGTTTCGTTCATAAATTTGCATAATTCAATATTTTCTATGTTGAAAATATGAAATTTAACTCGTTAATTACAACATGATAACAATATTCTTTTAATTAAATCAAAATGAATTTTGAGCATCTGATGGGACATCTTCATGGACTTTGCCCTGTATTGGTCATGAAATATGAAGGTACATTTTTAAAGTTAAGGTCGCAAGAAGCAAAAATTTTCTTATATGATTCTATTTTTTCTTCACATTTAATTACAAATATCTCCATTTGGCAACTATGGATGTATCTGTTACTGCAAACAAACTCTTCATATGTAGATCTATAGAAAAAAACACACATTCCTTTTAGATCGATCTAAATATATTTGTATGACATTGGAAAAATGAATGGAAATAAAACAAATCACCAAAGAAACTCATGTTTATCATTGCATACGGCCCATATTTTTAGTGTCGAATTTTGAGAAGTAAACACGCAGTTTTGCTGAGCATGACTGAGACCGTGTACAAGAAACCTTAGCTTTGAGATTGTCACGATTGTACTGGCTCCAGCTACAGGATGAACTGGTGTCTAATCATCACCCCCCCCCCCCCCCCCCCCCCCCCCCCCAAGTCAGGCCTTGCTGCCGTGGTTGATTGTCAAGTACATGTATCTGTCTAGATCTACACAAAGTACTATCATTGTTTTTCTTTGTTTACACCAACAAATTTTGAAAGAGACGTCTGCCTGCCAGCTAGCAAGTGGTTTCGTGGCTTTTTTCTGTTTTGTTTTGTTTTGTTTTTTTTTTTGTTTCTTCATCATAGATGGAATCGGCCCATGATGGGGAAAGACCGTAGTCATGCAGAGACTCCAGAGTGATTTGACCATATATTATGTGCTTTCTTGTGTATAATGGTTTTCCATAATTTTCCATTTGGATTATTATTTTTTTCTAATTTCAGCTTTTTCATTTTGTTTTCAGCAATCATGAAAAATCACCGTCCCTACGTGAAAAATTTTGGTTTTTCTTTTTAAGTTTCTGCTCAGTCATTGCCAGATGACAATGAAGGCTTCTATAGTTTGTGATGTCACATTTGTAGTACAATATTAAGGAAAATAGGAATATAAAAAGACATTTTAGCATATTTTCACTAAATAATGCCTGACTTGCCACTTTCATGAATTTTTTAGAGAGAAAAACTGCCAAGGTCTCAGCAGAACCATATGTGTGCACGCAGTAACCACGTAATCTCTGTTTCTCAATTACAACATGTTTGATACACAGTAATGAGGTGCAAGGTTGTGGTCAAGAATAAGCACTAATGAGTATTGGCATGTTAGCAATTACCAGACGTACTTGTATATCAATTGCAAATTCAAGAATATCATTTTCACGCATTAGCTTGCATCCATGCAAAACTATACCCAAAATAGAAAGTTATGTGACTTCTAAATGGTTTCACTAATCTAGGTCAGTACGACAGATCTAGTAGATACATACCTTAGAGCTTCGATCTTGCACATCCGCAGCAACAGGTTTTGTATGGCATTTAGACAGAATCTGATGAATATAGAAAAAATAGGATCAAAAGAGGCTGATTTGAGAAAAATCAGAAAATTTGGGGTCCAGCAAAATTATATGCAGAAAGGTAATGTACACAAGATGACGAATGAAGTTTTCATTTGAACTCCTTAGTTTGCAATTGAAAATTCATAGGCCTAAAGGAAAATTGTCTTTTTAGCAGTTTAATATCACAAACCAGACATATACAAATTCTAAATTCAAGAATATTATTTTCATCCAAAACAAGAATACCCCATTTTAAATGATACTTACTTCACAGAACATCGTTAGGAAATAGACATAACTTTAAAATTGTGTAGAGTATAATTTGTAGGTCATAGTCTAGACTATGTAATTTCCCTCAGGAAAGGATGAATCTTTGTACTTGGATTTCAAGATTTACTGAAAGTTCGTTATAATATTTAGTAGAGCCTATATAAACAACACATAGTACTCTAGGTATTTCTTTTTTTCTTCATCATCTATACAAACTGTATCTCCTATATTGGTAGGGCTAACCACTTTGTGCTGTATAACCACTAACAACAATAACTGTTGGAGTTCAGGGTGCAGTTATGCTAAGGTGTAGTTCTGTATGCAATCTTCTGCAAAAGCCTTATTGGGAAACTACTATTTACTGTGAACAAGTGTCACATTCAGTATGGACGTTAAAAGGTAAATTGAAGTCCTAGCTGAAATACGGGAAGTGAGAGGAAATCATCACCATGCTGAGACGTTACACAACCTGCATTCAGCACAAGTTTCAGTTATTCTCCTAGTTTGTTTAGTATGTGCAAGGATTACGTTGTATAATACTAATAATTGTCTTCTACATCCAGGGTACCCTCCATGTTGTAGTACAAGGTCCTGCCATTATCATTACATTTACATTGTCTGCGCATTTATACATGTAGGTCAAGAGGGATGTTGTAGTGTACAAACATCATGGCCTATAGGATGGAGCACTGGATGGAGATCAAACTAGGGTCATCCAGCTGGCAGTCAGGAGTCCTATCAAGTTTTATAATGTAGAAAAAGATTTAGTAGAATTAAATAACTGTTACAGTTGTCATGGCTACATTTAGAGTCGGTTAGTAACATTATCGACATAAAATATCGTTTACAAAAAAACACAAAAACAAAAACTAATAAATATCGAAATTCAGCGAAAACTCTAATTTAGAATCAGGTGCAAACAAATTGTCTCATTGACTTCAGTTAAATCATTGTGATAAATGTTCCGGCAAATGTTATTAGCAGTTCAATCAGATTTGGTTTTTTTTTATTGTTTTTGCTTTTTTTGTGTGTGTTTGTGTGTAGATAGTCTTAGACCCACAAAAACATTGTTAGTAATGTTGTTACATCAGTTAAATGTTAAATTTGTCTAGCCTACTCCACCAGTCATTTCACTGTTAACAGTGGGCTTCATCGCAATTAACAATGTTACTAGTAGCACGTTAGTACTACTTTTCATAGCTTCATTAGATGTGAAACCTCAGATTCTCAATCCCATTTTCTCAAAAGCTGTAACCGTTAGATTGTCCGAGGGTCTGACCACACATTTACTTATAGGTACATCAAGTTCAAATCTAATATGAACTAGCTGCTTATTAGCCTAGAAATCTGACGTTAGATCCTGTCAACCATAGTTACAGGCTCTATATTCTGACGTAACTATCGGGTAGACAGAAACCCACCTTGTACACAGTATGCAGTAATATTAACGCTTCTCGTTCGGGCTGGTCGCAGTTAGGTACATGTAAATTGCACACCTAACATGTAACGTGTACTGTGATTAGTGTTAGACCCTAGGTTTTATTAACAGGGCCACTTATAACAGTTGTTACAGTTAATGTTAACATTAGAGTTACACCTCTCTATGTCTAGATAGTCTTCTAACAGCAACATCTACCCGTAGATGTTTTAAATTTTTCTAGAGACCAGAACAAGAGTAGAATCTAATCTTAGATAAGGTCTAACATTAGAGTTCTCAGTTAGATTAGATCCAGGATAGATCTACTACTTTTTCTACTAGTAGTACTAGTAGTAGAGTTCTACTACTACTACTAGTAAATACTACTAGAACTAAATTTAGAGTTGAGACCTTACTTACGAGCTAACTAGGGCCTAACAACATATTATTGTTAGATGTAACGACCAACACGTTAGGCCTACTCTGGAATCTAAGTGTCTAACTGTGTTAGAATAAAGTTTCTAGATCTACTGTTAACTGTTACAGTGCTAGCTTACAACCTTAGTTTAAGGTTAGACTCCAGACCTAGAAATCTAGATTTGAGACTCAAGATGGGCGAATTTAAACCACTGCTATTTTTGGGTGTTACGGACTTGCCGTGACACCCTATCAACTAAACGAATATCATGGTTCGCGGTAGGCCCTAATTAGGCCTAGGTTCTGCCGCAAACATTAGATTCTAACATTACCTAACTTAGGGCCTAACGTTACTACTATTGTAAATGTTACTACTAGGCCTACCTGTAGGTACCGTTGTTACAACTAGTCAGTACACTAGACGTCTCTTACGTACTAATGTACTACTAGTACTACTACTGAATAGAAATCTACTACCAGATGTAGATGGTCTAGAACCTATCTATATCTAGTATTGTAGTAACACTGACCACAGTTAGGCCTATTTATATTAAGGGCCTATAGTATAGGAATCCTACCGACCGTTAATAGATAGATCTAGCCTACGTATTCTAGTTCCACTTCTAATAATAATAAACCCAAGCGCTCATTTCTAACTAGTGACATAAAAAGATACTGAACATTTTAACAGAATAGGCCTAACATTACATATTGTGTCACGTTTCGACAGTGTAGGCCTATCACAGAAAATAACAATAAACAAATAATAATGCTAACCGCTAGGCCAGGGCCTACAGTACAAATACATGTAGCAGGCGGCGTATGCCTCACGTACACAATACAGCTAACCTCCTTAACATTTTACAGGTTCTTCTAGATAGTAGAAACTTATTGTCAATGTGAATTTAGATACATACTTGCCAACTCTACCTTATTTGGCGGTAGACTACCGCTTTTGAATGATTTCTTTAGCATTCAAGCTAGCGCTGCTCGCATAGGCATCCTGGATTCTACCGCTTTCTCAAATGAAAATGTTGGCAAGTAGGGTCTATGTAGATAGAGTCTACAAAGAATCTAGGTTAACGTTAGTTCTAACGTTAGAGACTCTGGAAGTCTAACTAGACCGCCCTAACTGTTAACATGTCATTATAGGGATGATAGTTCATGTGTTCTCTAACCGTGGCGTTACACTTAGAGTGTAACAGCAACGATTAAGTTAACGTGAGGGCCTAACCCAAACCCGTTATCTATGCCTAAACGGTAACATTAACACGTTAGAAGTTGGGTCTAACAGTTAACATTAGGTCTATTTTAACACTATCATGGTAGGCCTATTGTTACAGTGTATTGTACAGTAACGGTTAGGTTAGAGCTGCAGGTTAGAGTTAACGTTAAACATCTAGGTTTGTTAGAGCTAGACAGAGCCTATGTCAATACTAACGTTAATTAGGGCCTAGGCCCTATTTTGTACCTGAATTAAACTGAGCGTTACTTAGATCTAGGCCTACCTACGATGAGAATCTAGCACAGTATAACGTTAGATCTGTTACGTTATATAGGGCCTAGATTCTAACTAATACCGTAACTAAATGGCTAACGTTAACCGGTACTATTACGTGTACTGTTTTTAGATCAGACGCTTTCTAACGTTAGTCGACTTATCGTTGTTGTAAAATTCTCACAGCTAACTCAGTTCGGGAAACCCACTCACAAGGGGGGCCCCTCCTTATAAGTAACCCGTCCCCCTTATAAGTAACCCCGTCCCCCTTATAAGTAACCCCCGGGGCACCCCTTATAAGGAGTCTCCACGCTTTTTTGCAATGCAACGCGAAAATGAAAGGACTGCGGCAATTCGCTTGATTATGTCCATAAAGCTTCACAAGTTTCCTAGGTACTCACGAAATTTGAGCAAAATCGGTTTGAGGCATCATATCTAAAATCATGGATTTAAATGCGATGTCAAACGACCCATGCGAATGCTGAAATGCGAGCGATTACTGGCGTGAGTGTCGCCAGGCGCGGCGGCGCGGCAATGCTTGAGTGCAGACGTGGCGACTGAGTACGAAAGTCTCCGTACTCAGTCGCCACGTCTGCACTCAAGCATTGCCGCGCCGCCGCGCCTGGCGACACTCACGCCAGTAATAGCTTGCATTTCAGCATTCGCATAGGTCGTTTGACATCGCATTTAAATCCATGATTTTAGATATGATGCCTCAAACCGATTTTGCTCAAATTTCGTGAGTAACTAGGAAACTTGTGAAGCTTTATGGACATAATCTAGCGAATTGCCGCAGTCCTTTCATTTTCGCGTTGCATTGCAAAAAAGCGTGGAGACTCCTTATAAGGGGTGCCCCGGGGGTTACTTATAAGGGGGACGGGGTTACTTATAAGGGGGACGGGTTACTTATAAGGAGGGGCCCCCCTTGTGAGTGGGTTTCCCGAACTGAACTGTATGAGTGTTAGCGTTAGATTAGACTGTCTAACGGTAATAATAGTAGTCTAGACCGTCTAGCTGTTTGTTAAATTTACATCCATGTTAGAATCTAACATTCAACACTCAGACTCTCAGTTAGAATCTAACACTGAGTTAGGGCCGTAACATTAACAAGTTAACGTTTAGATCTACCGGTAAATAGCGTTATATTTCTAGAGTCTTTGAGTTTTGTAACCGTTAACAAAAACAACTTCACAAGTTGTAGCCTGACGTTACCGGGGTAATTGTTAGAACAGACGTGCTTTCCTTACGCCGTCTCGGCAACACCACAACGTTACTACTAGTTCTATAGACCTACTAGGCCTAGATCTGTTAGGTAACTGTTAGATGTAGATTCTATTAAATCTTAGTTCTAACGGTTAGCTAGCAGTTAGGCCTAGAGTCTAGTTCTAGTAACAATTGATTTGTTAGATCTAACGTTAAGAATCATTGTACCAGTAACAGTTAGAAATTTAACAGGCTAACTCAGAGACTCCAACTCTCCCGTTTTCGACGGGAGATCTCCCGCCGAAAACCCATTTTTGCAAAATTCTCCCGTTCTCCCGCTTGAGATTTAATTTCTCCCGCCCTGGCTCTGTGTCTCCCGTTGGAAAGGATTTCTTACTTATTGCTATTGTATGTTGAAAAAACAAGCCTTAGCTAGATAGCACCAGAGAGCATTTAGAACCCTAGGAACTTGGCGATTCGCACACATCGACTTGGAGTCTCCCGTTTGCTGGGGGTTTCAGGCGGGAGAATCTCCAGATCAGAAGGTGCTTTGGGTTGGAGTCTCTGCTAACTGCTAGGTCTTACCTTCTGACGTGAAACTAAAAATTCAGGCTATAGACTAGTTCTATTTGATACTAAAATGATACGGTGCAACGATAGGCATAGCCCTTGCAACCAGCCCCAACGTGCTAGCCCTAGCCTAGACTAGGGCCTCTGGCTTTGTTTCTAGTGGTTTGCCATAAGTTTCTTTCATACAATTGCAAGAAAGGATTTTTCCTGGTCCTTAATAACAGTTAGACATAGGCCTAGGCCTACCTCATTACGCTCCTTCTTGATCTCCCTTCTGGAAGTCGAGGGTCGGGGTGCCGAGCCTCCATATTGTTTGTGCTCGAATATGGTAGGGACTGCATCAGATTTGAGGGTTTTCTTGGGGGGTTTGTAGCCGAGGTAAGTGGCTGTGCGATTTTCTTCAAATGCGGTGGGCTCAAAGTGGTCCTCACACACTACGCGATATTTTGAATACTGATACGACTTGATGTTAAATTTTGGATTACCGATGTTTCGTAGCCATATTGAGCACCTTTCCCTCTCTTTCAGTGGATCCGGTATGGCAAAAAAAGACTTAGGTGAGGATCCTTTACGTCTATTTCGGCAAAATACTGCCTGGCACAACGGCATGATTGTAGATTGCCGACGACCATGGACGAGTTAGGTACCGTGTGTGCGGTGATATCGCTATGTAACGTTGCATGCGTTACAAATCTACATCACAAGCGCGATTATCGATCGCACCACACAAATGGCTGCGGTTTGGCAGATACGGCGCGGCCACCCGCGCCGCCAGCAGAGCATGTAGGTCCATGGTGTAGTAGACATATCAAGCCGCCGATTTCATCGATCGATATATCTGTCTGCTTTGACATGTATGATGTCAGCTTGAAGGAAAACCCAAAACGCACCCGTATTTTCTCAAGCGAGCACACATGAGGTTTGGCACCTGTGACATCACGACATCCGGGCTCGTCAGCTCATTAGCATAATTCTCGCCAAAAAAATTCAATTTTTAATATGAAATTACGGGCTAAATCGTAATGAAATTTTGATTCTATTTTCACCGCTGGGTCTTTTAGAATTAAAAGAACAACATATAAAAAGATAAAAAACCGGTACAATGCCCTTTTAATGAATAGTTTGTACGGTTTTGCGTTTGGACAGTTTCGTTTATGCGTTCACCAGTTTTTGTTGTTGTTTTAATTCAACAAGAAAATCAAGTTTGCTCGATAATATCAAGGCGGTACTCCTAAATCATATCATATCAAAGTGATGGAGGTTATGATCCATTTCAAACTCGCCTCAGCTCCTTGCTGGAAAAAAAAAAAATCTACATTGTAAAGGGTTTTTAGTTTTGTCATTGATGTCCGAAGTGTTTTTGTCCGCAACCATGTATCTCTGCAGTACTGTTTATTATGATTTTTTTCTGTACCTTATTAAAAATGATTTTAGAGGAATGCATATTACAAGCTTTGCTTTCTAGCTTCCCCTCCATTTCAACATTATTTGATAAATATCATGCATCTAGGCTTCTTAATTGTGTAAGTATTAAATTGTTATATTCAACCTGCATGTAGAATATGATGGTATATTGATTTTTTGCGTGATGTTTAGCACACTTATATTCTTTGCTGAAACAAATAAAAGATATGAAATTGTGTTAAACATCGACAAGTTTATGAATATTAAATGCTTAAAACTCCATTCATAATTCCTAGTGAAAATCCTAATTTATGTGGTAAAATGGGACTTTTGCATCTCAAAAGAATAACTTTTTGTTAAGAACATCCTTCAGATATATGATCATCACTAAATCTTAATTAACAATGTAGCTTCATATCAGAAAAAAATAGCAAATTGGTTTTCTATTTCCACATATATTTTTGCCATTCATATTGTAAAGGAGAATAAGAGGAGCGACCATTTAAATTTTTTTTTTCATTTAGAAGAATAAAAATACATGTAGGCTCTCTATAATGTAAATGGTACCTAACATATTTGTATTGCACATGCAACACTTTATAACAGCGTAGGTACGGGACTGGAAATACAGTAAATTTGTGTTATATTTCCGTGCATATTTATTTATTTTTTTGCCATTCACATTCTACATGAGCATAGGAGTGGCGGCCATTTTGAATTGAAAATCAGCTTTAAATACTAAATGAACCTACATGAAATGAAAATTCTCTTGCAAATGCAGATGGAGTAACTCTAGGAATAGAAATGTACAAAGTTTGGTGGAATAATTGGTCACAGAATGCACATTATTGTGATTATCACAGCCAAATTAGCATATCTGGCGGCCATTTTGGATTTTTGCATTTTGTCGAAAATGCTCACGGTTACGCGAGTGGCATCAATCGGACTTGTAATCAGCACCCTCGAATTGACAAGAAACCATCAAAAAACATTGTATATATAAAAAAAACAAGGTAAGGTGCCTTCTAGTCTGGACTATTACTGATAAGCTGAGTGGACATTGAAGCTAATGCAAATATAACCTCCTCATAATTAATTAAATCGTAGAGTTGAGACAAATAAAGACACATATCGTATATATGTATGTATATATATATATATATATACTTGTATATATATATATATATATATATATATACATATATGTGTATATATGTATATGTGTATATGTATGTGTGTGTATGTATATGTGTATGTATATATATATATATATATATATATATATATATATATACACACACACACAATGTATATTATACGTCTTGGACACGCTTAGACACAGCGTGTCCTAGAAAAAAAAAAGAAACCGAGTTTCATTTAACATTTTGCGATCATAATCATAACAAGTTTTAACGTACCTGTACATTGAAAATGGGGAAAGTTAAAGCAATTTATTCCCGGGACAAGCCTAGGCCTACTACATGTATTATCATGTCTGGGCTGACCGCCGAGACGGGGTCGGCGAGGTCTTTCAGGTCCTTAGGGGATAGCTAGTAGCTGATCAGTGGGAATCAGTGGGAATGTTTGGAATGATTGTTCCAATCCTTGTGGGATTCATTCAAGAGTACATTATACTGTTGTTGTGTGAAAATTATTTGCTATAGAATGGTCTCACATTCAAGTAATGTGCAGTTTAATGTTTTCAGGTTAGCATGCCTGTACATTGACGAGGACATTACACTGCGCATTACTTGAGTATGCGACCGCAATGAAGCAAATAATTTTCTCACAACAATGCACTCTTAAATGAATCCCAAAAGAAATGGAACAATCATCCCCCATCATTCTCACTGATTCCCACTGATCAGTTACTGTACTAGCCATCCCCTTTAAGAGGGATATCGTGATACCACAGATTTGTATGTTATCCCGTGCATGACACTAGCAGCCAGGCGCGCCGGAAGCAGTTTTGGATTGGGGGGGGGGGGGGGGGGGGGCAAATATTGGAGGGGGCTCACGATAGACCATACATATGTTACCCAATATACACATGCACACACACACACACACACACACACACACACACACACACACACATATATATATATAGTGGCGTACCGTGGGTCGAGATATTGGGGGGGAGGGCACCTTGTGGAAAAGTAATTTTGAGGGTGTGTATGCTTGTGCGTGTGTGCGTGTGCTGTCAATCTGCAAACTTAATGGGACTACAATACATTACGGAATGTGATACATTCAACAACGCAGTCATTGAGCAACATTGTAAGTTTTCCTTACATGGATTATGGAATGACGGTGTGAAACGACAAATTACTGTCAGCAACATCAGGAGAATTGCATAACAATGAAATGCGAGCAAGCTTGAAAATGTTGACATTTTACAGTCCAAACACTGCCGTTTGTAGCTATATCTTTCGCTTTGGAAATTAAGGGGGCGCACCGGGCGCAACTGCTGGCAATTACTGGCAGCAACATTAGGAGAATGGCATAACGATTCAATGCGAGCGAGCGAAGCGAGCGATCTTGAAAATTTTGACATTCTATGTGCAGTCCAAAAACTGCCGTTTGTATAGCTACGTTTTTCGCTTTGGAAATTAAGGGGGAGGCGCACCGGGCTCAACTGCTGGCAATTACTGGCAGCAACGTTAGGAGAATGGCATAACGATTAAATGCGTGCGAGCAAAGCGAGTGAGCTTGAAAATTTTGACATTTTACAGTCCCCCAAGTGCCGTTAGTAGCTATATATTTTTTTTTTTCGCTTTGGAAATTAAGGGGGGGGGGTTAGGTGCAACTGCTGGCATTTACTGGCAGTAACAGTTTTGACAATGGCATAACGATTAAATGAGAGCGAACTTGAAAATTTTGACATCTTACAGTAAAATATCTGCCGTTTGTAGCTATCCTTTTTTTTTTCGCTTTGAAAATTAAGGGGGGACGCACCGGGCGCAACTGCTGGCAATTACTGGCATCAACATCAAGAGAATGGCATAGCGATTGAATGTGAGCGAGCAAAGCGAGCGAGCTTGAAAAATTTGACATTTTACAGTCCAAAAACTGCCGTTTGTAGCTATATTTTTTCCTTTGGAAATTAAGAAGGGGGGGGGGGGGGTGGGGCGGTGCGGGCTGGGGTTAAAACTATTTTCCGGGAGCGCTACCTACGTCAGGTGTCACGTTAGTAACAACTGGCGGTGGAAGAGGGACGTATGGAAGATTTTTTTTTTCCCGGGGGGGGGGGGGGGGGGGGGGCACATGTATAAAAATTACAAAACAAAGAAGAATTTTTAAAAAGTTGTGCCCGCCTCTAAATCCGCCAGTGCTTAATATGATATTTACACGATTTTCCATAGCCAAAGGCCTCTAAGCGGCAACGGTTACCGTTGAATGCGGTTTAGATAATCTGCTTACACGCGACGGAAAATGAATGTCTAAACATTTATGAGACTTAGAATTACTAGTCTTATTTCCCAATTTGTATTCCGGCGCCTATGCTAGCAGCCATGGTTCGCGCAGGCGGAGGGGGTTCGTGTAACCACTGATCGTGTTTGTCTCGTTCGTGCGGCCATAGTCGCACAGGCAGAGAGACAAATATAGGTTTCCCTTGCGATGGAATCTCGTCGGTCATTCAAATTCGTGAATAGGCAACCATGTTCCAAATAACTGCATTCAATTTAAAAGAAGTCCTGCAAATAGGAATATACAGGCACATCGTCATGTCCCTCGGATTGGACATAAAATGGAGGTCCCATGTGTCAGAGAGTCACAACTCATGCACGTAAAAGATCCCACTTCATTTATTCATCGCAAAGAGCAGAACATCATCGGGACCCCATATTATAGAAGACCAGCTTTTGCAGCTGAATATGGGTTATCCAGCCATCTTGTTTGATGGAAAACGAAACAAACAAAAATTAGACACTGTATAGGCCTATACAGACGAGCATAATACGGAGGGTTGGTTGACACTTTCGAGGAAAAAAAAAACACAATTTCGACTATATTGAAACTGATACATTAATATTTTATTTTAGTATTTGTTGTGTATTGCTGTCTTATTGATTCACTTTTGCGGGACTATGTGAGATCATTGTGTGTCAGTTTGTCTTTAAATTAATTAATTGTCTTTATCATGATTATGTGGTTGGTGTTGGGGCGTTGCCAGCATGCAGTATCACCAAGAAATATGATTACTAGTCGTTGTGTTGTTTGGATGCACTGCTGATTGGACATTGCAATTTGAAATTTATTGAGATGAAAAACAAAGAATACATGAACCGAGAACAATCTTACTTTCAAATACGTCTTTCGTCGTTCATTTTCAATAAAGTCCGTTCAATTTAGTCATTTGGCATACATTTTCCTCATTTACGCAGTTCAAATTCGTCAGTCTCACTCGCAGCACTCAAAACAGCAGAATCGATTTTGTCTTTTGTCAATCATTTTCGTTAAATTTTCATTCATTCCACAATCCCTGTTTGATTGTTATGTATATCGTATGATTGGTTTATTACCTCGTTATCATTACACCGGTTTTAAATCGACAATTTATTTATGGAATTTGGTTTTGGGCAACCTGCTGTGAAATACAAATTTCCTACGTTATAAAGACCAGGGAAACGCAAAATAAGAGTCTCTGTCCTCTTTGTTGCCTTGGTGTGAGAATGATTTGTTTTATCAGGTGCACATGAATGGAAAGATACCCTTCTCTTTATTCATTTGATGCATAACTCGTTACTGTAATTCATGCATGACTGAGTAAGAAACAATAGGCTCTAGTGCTACCAAATGATCATTTGAAAGAGATTTATTTTTTCAGGTCTTTCGGCAATCTTTTGCAAAAAGCAAAAATTGAAATTATAGCCTTAGATCTCAGAAATAAAATCTCATGAAAAAAAAAAATCTACGCCTGCTTGAGAAAACTCAGTTTTAGAGTATGCTCATTTAACCCCAGATAGATAGATATTAAATAAGGATCCATAGGTTTTCCGACCTGGCAGATAACTATTGCCTTCATGCTTCAGTGAATTTAAACAG
This sequence comes from Diadema antillarum, assembly GCF_040938485.1. Taxonomy (NCBI): domain Eukaryota; kingdom Metazoa; phylum Echinodermata; class Echinoidea; order Diadematoida; family Diadematidae; genus Diadema; species Diadema antillarum. The sequence goes on along the minus strand of NW_027271653.1, from coordinate 89,426 downwards.
ACATTAGGGGAGTGAAGTTGAAGGAAAATAATGTGCCATTGTAGTAACGTTGATTTCCCACAGCCAGTGGGCTCCATGCAGCCTGAGAATACTCATTTATTCTTCAATTTTGAGTAAGTTTCAAAGCTTATTCTAAATAAAGGACAACAAAGGGTTTTCCGACCCCATTCAATTTTCCATGTAAATACCCCTCCTCCGCCCCCCCCCCCCCCCCCCCCCCCCCCCATCCCCCGGCCCGAACAATATTCACTGTTGCACTGTCGTAACGGTTGTTCGGTGTGCCTTCAATCGCACAGATGAGCCCATCATCCTGTTTAACTTTGTAGTTGGATGAGGTAAATGCTGATATTTCGACTTACTATATAAGGAATGGGTTGAAATGAGTATTGTTTTTTGCAATATCTTTCTCGAGCATGCGCTATTCAGATTTGATGTGTGTGAGGTCTCATACGAAAGAAGCAAATTTGGCTGTTTGGGTTATGATTTTTTTTGGCGAAAACATAACAGTAATAATCTGAAAATTCACACAAAGTCACTATTTCCGCGTGTAAATGGAAACCTGGGTAGCACCACCGTCCATCGACTTTCAATTTGAATGTGAATCACTGAAACTGAACTGGCCTTATACACCGGAGACACAGTGAACAGTTCCTGAACAGCATTTTTCTGCCTCAGGCATGCATTAATCATGAACACTGCGTTTCACGTCAAATAAAAGAAGAGAAGTGAAATATTTCATCCATTATCAAAAATAAAATGTATGATGTCGAGAATGAATTGTTCCAAGGAAGGTCATTTTTTCTTCTGTGACACGCTGTACTATATGCATACTGAAGGAGACTTTACCACTCTTAAAAAAAAAAAAAAAAAAAAAAAAAAATCCGGGTCAGAAATGACCCGGAACTGGGTCCGTTGGGATCACACACCGTTCTGGGTCAGAAATGACAAGGAAAGGGGTCAGATTTGACCTCATCCAGAGTCATTTTTTACTCGGAACGGTGTGTGACCCCAACGAACCCAGCTGTGACAAATAGAAAGAAAAAAAAAGCAACTCCGTAATACCTCCAATGATAGTTATGTATTATATATTATGTTTTTACGAGTAAACACATGAAGTGAAATTATTCTTATAGACAGTTACGATTTTCATGAAAGATTCGATCACACATCTGCGTATTTTAGGGCACAAAGAGACGTCAACAGACAAGGAAGATGAAATTATTTTCTTCTTAATAAAAAACTAAGCATAGGGCAATTCATGCTTACATTATAATCTAGAGTAGAGTCCTTATCCACATTCTTTTTTTTTTAAAGTGTGGTGCTCTTAAAGAATATGAGAAAACCCAACTTGTTAATGGCAATTCGGAGAAATGCAATATTAAATTCATGTTATATTCACGCGTTCGCAGGATGGAAATCAACCTAATATCTGATGCAGCGAAGATATATCAATCGATACTTTAGATTGAAATATTCTACATGAGATCAGGGAGGCTACGATACAATGAAAGCATTCATCGAAATCGAAGTACTACAGAAATCTAAGAAAGGAAAACAGTGATAATGAGTTATCTATTTTGAGTCAAAATTAAGATATGTGACAACGTATCCATCGCATGATATACATAAAGTTTATTATTAATTACAACTCTACTCATCTATTCCGTTAGGTAAAATGTTGTGAATAGATGACCAGGGGTAGGCATTTATTACTTTCTAAAAATAACCAGCAGATCAATCGTGATTGGAATGTCATTGTTAACTACACAAGTCATGACATGAACGATTTGGCATCATAGTTAAATGACGGAGAGTTGTTTTATACGCAGATTACACTGTTGCGTTATATCCCGTATTATATTCCACATACTATAATGTTGCAATAGGATTGGTCCAGAGCTGATCACGTGATGAAGCGTAGTTTTGCCCATCACATCACCTGAGAAGAAAAGTTCGTTACACTCTATGTTGATAGTCCCTTTTGTTTCGCTGATCTCCACACAGTCCACACAGTCCTAACGCAAGATGAGTACGCGCGAAATAAAAGTGCGTTGCACTGTGGACTATCATGTGACCTAGGTCACTTGATAGTACACAGTGCAACGCACTTTCACTTCGGTGCCGCGCCATGCGCGCAGCAAATTCATTGTTTTGTCATCTACGCGCACACGTAGCCTAAGCCCTGAGGATACCTAAAGACAGCTAAAACGGTTTCAGATGTGGAATAAAATGGGAATTTCTAGGACCCTAGATGTGGAATATAAAGCAAATAATCAACTTTTAGTTTCAGGGAATGAGACAAACTATCACTTCCTCGGCGATCTGAATGTGTACGCTATCTTTCCTCAGCTACGCTTCGGAAAGATAGCTACATCCAGATCGCCTCGGAAGTGATAGTTTGTCCCATCACCTTAACCAACGTTGATTATTTGCTTACTATACTGTATTGTACTGCATTATTAGCATGCAAGTACAGTGACAGGGCGATCATTAACAGGCTCGTTAACGATTGCCCTGTCACTGTAAGGTATGTTAACCTGGGAACATTAAACTGCACATTACTTGAATATGAGACCATTCTGGGCCAGTCCATCAATGAATCAATGCACACAACTTATACAATAGATGGTATGGATCTTTTCCCTTTTTCTTTCTCTTTTCATTTTGTTTGTTTGTGGTTTCACGCTTTCAAAAATGTTTGCCGAGTGTGCTAATCAAACAAGGCGAGTTTATGTTAAATCAGTTCTAATTCATATATAACCCAAAGAAAAAGAGCTTACAGAATAACAAACATCGGGAAACCTTTGGATTAACAAACAGCAACAACTGACTCATAGACCGTTGACAAGACCCTTACTAAAAAGTCCTGTGGTATTCCTGTGGTAATTACCACAGGACGGTACCACAGGACAGTACCACAGGAAAGTACCACGGGACATTACCACACGAATTGTCCAGTGGTATTTTGGGACATACCACAGGACAGTGGCGTATCTAGGGGGGGGGGGGGGAGGGGGGCACGTGCCCCGGGCGCGACTCCCCGGGCGCGCCAAAAACGCAAAAACGGGGAAAAAAGAAGAAGAAAAGAATAAGAAGAATGAAAAAAAGAAGAAAAAAAGGAGAAGAAGAAGAAGAAGAAGAAGAAAACCTCGCCCGGACCGGGAGGGGGGGGGGGGGGGACAAAATGACAATGTTTATTGTGTTCACACAAGAATCCCACGTTTTGTAAGCTGAAATACAAAAATGTTCGGCTCGCAAGCGATTCAGCAAGGCATTGTAAAATGCTTAGGGTAGGTTAGAACAAGGAAAAAGACCTGGCCTTCCATTGCAGTCAACGAAGTTACCAGTTGTAACAATATCATCGTGCTCTTGGATCATGACTTCTGCGATCAGCAGAACAAGAGTCAGTCACTTGGCCGCCTTAGCTCACCAGTGTTGAGCCACAGGAACACATTGAAAACGATGACCAAAGTGTACAGGGCAGTCGTCCTATCAACCTACTGTATGGAGGTGAAACTTGGACCCCTACAGAAAACGCCTCAGATAGCTCGAATGCTTTCACGCTTGGACACTGCGGTCAATCATTTATAGGGATCAAATGGGAGGACAGAGTAACAAACCTAGAAGTCCGCTATAGAACACGTCTCTGCAGCATTAAGTCCATGATGGTGAAGGCCCAGCTCCGCTGGACTGGACATGTAATCCGAATAGATACCAACCACCTTCCAAACCAGAGTGCCAGAGAGCGGAGGAAGGCCTCCATCACTGCAGAACCACCCCAACATCTTTCCAGTGTCCACACTGCTCCCGAATGTGTGCCTCAAGAATTGGACTTGTCAGCCACATCCAGGCCCATGAGAGACGGTAGCACAATCAAGAATTACATCATCGACTCAATGGTCTACCAACGTATGCACGCGTATTAGTAACGGTCGACTCCATACGAGAATTTGTGTGTGTACTAACGTAGAGATCAGTGATAAAGCTCTACACAAGTCACCATGGTTTTTTTTTTTTAAAGATGACCTTGCAAAAAGCAAATACTTTCTCAAGAATTGTGCTGATGATATTAATCCTGTAACACATTAAGTTTTCGTAGATAATATTTTCAAAATGTTTCCCCGCGACACTAATAAATCTTGCATTAAAACGATCTTTCCAGTTAACAGGAGATCTTTGTTTTCTTACATCAGTTGTCCAAGTATCTCTACCTAATTAGAATTATTTGATTTCGGATTCCCTTCTTTGAGTTCACAGAACAAATCTTGGGCTCGTAAGACTACGCAGAAAAATAAAATCCCATTAAAAGTGTTTGTATGTTGATGACAAACAGAAGCACCGTGAAAACAAACATCACATTAAATTCAAATAGGATTGTACATGATTCTTTTCCTACATACCAACATCACGATGCTTTTCCGCAATGTGTGCGTTAACTGGAATAAAAGTAGGGCCCATAAAATTTTGTTTTTAAAAAATCTCGATTTTAAGGATCTCTCAAAAACAGGATTTCTGTGGCTACATACTCTTGATTATTAAAGAAAACGATTAACTTTACTTACATGTCAAACCAAAAGCTTCACGTTTACTGAACATCATGGCATTTCTCCCTTTCACACACACACTTTTTGTAATGTTGAATTTGGAGTCGATTGTACCAGAATAGAAGCACGATGAAATAAAATGAAATGAAATGAAATGATGTCCCTGGTAGTCAGAGTGCGTGTCTGGTCACACAGTTGCCACTTGTCTAAAAGATGTTTTGACACGATCGATCCTCGCGTTAGGCAAAGAAATATCTCCCAGCTGATTTAAGATGCTGGTTCATTCACAGATATAACCCCAAGAAGAAAAAAAATCAACCAGGGAAAAGACATACAACGCCACTCACTGAGATGGCGATTAAACTGAAAACGTGACACCCAGGAAACCGAGCCACATAAATATATGTATATATATTACAAGTTGCTTGTTTAACGACGTTCTTCTTTCGTAGCGGAAAAAAATAAAAGATCCGCTAAAATTGAACAGGCATTGCCAGTCACCAAAGTTGGCAAGTTGGCAAGCTGCGACACTCAAGATGTCTGCTTATCAAAACCTTATCTCTTCATTTTTCTTAAGCGATGAATTAGTGACAAGGTTCATCCCTAGACTCTCTTCAATATTTTTTTTCATTTAACAGTCCGAAATAACATTGCATGATATACTTTTGTTTTCATCCCGTCAAATTCAAGTTGTAGAGCAGTTTACCATCGGAAGTCTTCATGGATATCAAACTGACATTACCAATAACTTTAACTTAATGTGTAAGATCTTCTTCATCATAGTATATGAGTATATGAATATAAGAACGACCCAAGTCCATGGAAGACCATTTCGAGTAAACTAAAAAAAAATTCATATCTTTTTTATTTGTCCAATAATATTCTATTTAACTGTGATGGGAAGGCAACATTGTATATACAAATTAGAACATATATTATGACAATTAACATTTACATTAATTGTGGAGAGGCCATTTTGTGTGGTGGACTTGGGTCGTTCTTTGATTCATATGGACTTGGGTCGTTCTTTGATTCATATACATGATATTTTGCTATAGAGATGAGAGAAGGATGAGAGAGGGAGCTATAATATGAATGTAAGAATGACCCAAGTCCTTCATTCTTACATTAATATAAGATTTAACTCATTCATTTCAGGCACTTCCGGGGGTAATTAGGATTTATCATTTATACACAAGATGAGTCCATGCATAAGCTACAATTTCCCATGTCAAACTGAATTTGGCCAAAAATTGGACTTGGGTCGTTCTTATATTCAGGTCTTCATATGATTTACCTGAATGGATCTGGTACTCATATTTCTCTAATGCATAAACTGTATACTTGATTGAGTCGTCTGTCGTCGTGCTGGAATCTGTTATACCATTAAAGGAACATTCCCCGTTTCTTTTTAAAGTAAGAAAACTCAATTTTAATGCATATTTCATTTCTTCCCAAATTCCTGTCTATGTAATGTAATAGCTTTAGTTTGTATAAATCTCTAAATGTAGGACTAGAATTTCCATAGTTTTTAAACATATTTTATGCTGATGGACACAAAAGGAGAAAGTAAAGCAACCTTTAAAATATGTTCCGATGATTTCGTAATAATTTTACTTTAGTACGCATATCCAAAAAATGTTCAGTACAAATTATATACATCATGAAAGATTAAATGACACACAGGGATAGTACATGTAACAATAACAGACTTCAAAGGAAAATCCATCTTATTATTCATTGGTAAAAGTAGTTTTCTTGTCGGTATTCCCCGCTATCTATATTGACGTGTGCTACATTATACTGTCACATATATAGCGAACATAAGTATGCTAAGCTTGATTCGAAAATATACCTACGTATCAAGACGCGAATTAATGACCATTTTAATTTTGGATTAGTGCAGTAAGAGTCAATGCGATATTTAGGTTCAGGCTATATTCTGAAAATTGATATTCTAAATTGTTAATCATGAATACCAAAGCGTCTAAGATATCACAGTACAAACATATATCACTAATCATGCCAACTGAAATCGAGCAACAGTAAAACAGCCAGCGAAGGTGAACACTAGCGGTATATAACCAGTTATCTCTATTGCCATCAAACGAAAAATGCGAGTTGACCGTTCTCAAACTTCATCTATCTTCATCCCCTTTGATACATATATCAAGTTAACAACTCTTCTCATCTATTCGGTTTAGCAATTATACGCAGTACTTGCATATATTCATTTTTTTGATATATGAATTCATCAAATGAATATATTAAACAATGCATATGCCCCATAAAACAAAATATTACTGTAATTAACGCACTTCCACAATACAGATACATTTGGCAATATATCCTTGAAAATAACAGTTTATACGTGAAAAAAACTTACGCAAACACACAAATACTGATTATTTTGTATTACATATTATGTAAACATCATAACAAATACGAAAGTGAAAGTCTTCTCACTATCCATATTCCATTAAGAGAAATGCCACAGTCTACAAACAATAAAATAATACTCTACAATACAGTATAATACAATGCAATGCATGTCTCATGCGCTCTTCCTATGGAGCTCAGTTCACCCACAAAACTACGGGAGGAAAACACCCGTTCAATCAATAGTGAAAAGAAAGCAGAAGAGAAATTGGCAATAAATATTGGCAATTAATGGTGATAAAATCCGTGTAGTATCTGCAATATTCGGCGACCTAATTTTAAACCTTATTCTTCTATTGAAAATATAATGCCCATCAAGTAAAGATATGAGTTGAGCTTGAGATATTATGGATGATTGCTGAGTACAATGTATTGACATTTGCGTCACCCGAACCAGCGCCCCATTTCATAAAAAGTTGACATAAAAGCAACGCTTGCTGGAATAGCAATTGTCACGGTAACGACAAGAATCCAGCTTCCTGATTGGTTGTTGCTCTTGGAAGATGCCATTCCAGCAAGCATTGGTTTCATATCAACTTTTTTATGAAATGCGGCCTATAATAGGTGTAGTACAGGGGAGGGGAAAACATACATTCAAAAGATATTATCAGTTACCTGATATCCAGTCACGTCTTTTTTATGATAAGGTAAATTAGGCTTACTCTTCCTCGCCACGAAAGTAAACATCAAAGGAATGAGAAATTCATTGTTTTATAAGAGATATATATCTATATATCTATATGTATGTTAGGCAGAAAAACTGTCCTTGCATCGTCCCGCCATTCTCTGGTTAAGTCCATTGCTATCACTATATGTGACCCTGCATCACAAAACCAACAAAAAGTCGCCAGACATGGATTTTTAGTTCAGGGCAGATTCTGAAAGAGCAGACTCTAAGCTTTAAAATCATGTATAACTCAACTCAAATGGACTCCACTAACCTATCTAAATACTAGAAAGAAAGCACACACTCTGGAAAAGTGTGATCTGAGAAAAGAGACTCTGAAGTACAGGGTCTATTCAAGCGTTTAATCTTTACCAAGCCGTGCTAGCTGTGAAATGAAAGTGACAAAACGCAGGATGTAAACCACCGGAGCAACACAAATCAAGGGATTATTAGATTAGGCTGAAATCAGGCATGCTCTATGAATACATTCTGTCCATGATTAATGGCAACTTTCAAAGCATTAGCATTATCCATTCAAAAGTTATTAGACTTGAAAGTGAAGAGTGTGCAAAAGGATTTCAAGAAGTGAATAGGGGCCACCAAGACATACCTGATCATTCTACTCTCCCCCTAAAAAAGGGTTGTGGAAAAACTGCTGAAAACACACTTTCCCATTCATGCTATGAACCCAAACTGAAGAATAATGTAGAAGGATAGCTCTTTCAGAAAATATGAAAAACTCAAGATTGACTCGGTCGACCCATTTCAGCTTTTTTGAGTCCTCACGTAAAATCAGGGGCTGCGACTTTTTGTTTGTTTTGTGATGCGAGGCCATTCTCTCTCTCTCTCTCTCTCTCTCTCTCTCTATATATATACATATATATATATATATATAAGAAGAATGACGTTCAAATACGCCATCTGTAGATCCAACAAGAAGGTTTTTATTCACTAAATTTTCAACCCTCCTCGGGCCTAACAACATAACATCATAACAATCATAACATCAAAACCTTCTTGTTGGATCTACAGATGGCGTATTTGAGCCTCATTCTTCTTATAATAATTATAATGCAAAGCTCCTAGGCCCACATTAAAAAGTAGCATATCGAGAGAATAAAGGGATTTCTTCCCAAAATACACAGTTAATCAAAAAAATCGAATTACAAAATATGGCTTTGATTCATGAAATGAAAGTTGTAATAATACAAAAATTTTCAAAAGAAGAAGAAGAAATCATATCGGTATAGATCTTCAAACATTAGAATCCCGGCCTAAAGATAAAAAAAAACCTCTGGGACATTTGAGGCCATGAACAATATGACTGCTCTATTTAAGTTCTTAAAGGAGCTTTTACTTATACACCGTCAAATCTTCGTTCTGTTACTATTATTGTTCTCCCGAGACTGTAAAATCAATATTGAAACAAATCTCTGTTATAGACGATTCTGTTTATATATCCGTAGCAAATATTCTCTATTCAGGCCAGGGGGACAGAATAAGGCTCATGCCGCGAGCGGATGAAAAGTTGTTTATTCTATGGTACTGTTAACAATAATTATAATAATGATGACACACTTTAGACAATAAGAAAATGATACATATTGTGTCCTCAGAAGAGACGGGGAGTATCTATGAAAGTTGGAATCTGAGAATACTATTTAATACTAAAGAAGAATTATGGAACTTACTTAGAAGCAAGTTTGTTGAGCATACATTCCAGTATTATAATCGAGTGTAAAGATTAAGATGAGGAGCACGGGTACAACAATTCCCATGACCAAAAGAAAGAAAGGATAGAAGATAAAAATACTCGGTGATATAGAAAATTCTTCTCTATTCAGGTCTTGGGGACGGAAGAAAGGCACATGCGGCAAGCGGATGAAAAGTTGTTTATATTATGGTAATGTTAACACTAATTATAATGATGCTAACACATTTTAGACAATAAGAAAATGATACATTTTGTGACCTCAGAAGAGACGGGGAAGTATTTAGAAAAGAAGACATACTCCATCAAATCGAGAAGAAAGGGAATAATTGAGAACACTGTCGAAGCACGAACAGCTCTGCACAGATCAAGATTTAAGATTCAATTTATATTTCATTCAAATGAGCAGAGAAATTATATACAATGTATAAGTAGCAGATATTTGTAATAATTGCAACAAAAAAAAATCCGTAATTTAACAGGCTACATGTGAAAAAGAGTAACAGATGAGAAAATGCAATTGTATATTTTTATATAGGCCCTATATACATATGCATGTAATACAATTTAATCAAGGGTGGGGATCCAAAAAATGGACGGTCCCACTAAGAATCAAAGCTTGTACGATATGGGGCCTTCAGAAAACACACAAGAAGAAAGAAAGGAAAAGAACCCTGGGCAGAATATCTTCACCACCATGGTGGATATGAGCTCGGCCATCGAGTCGCAGTTTCATGTACGTGTTGTGATGATTTGTTCGTATGATTGAATACGAAGTTTTGTACATATGCCTTATTGCGTAAGTAATAGAATCAATCAATACATACATACATACATACATACATACATACATACAATAGATACATTTATGTATATAAATATATAAGCCTTAGATTGTGAAGACCTTTTTCATATTTTGGGGGGTTCATTTCAATGTAGTTTGTGTCTTCATTCCTAAAAAGAATCAAGTTTGTTTGTGGTGTGTACACCGCTGTACAACAAAAAAACCATAAGACCAAGAGTTGTGCACGGTACAGCGAGGGGGCTCAGTTTCGCCCATCTGCGCGCGAGTGATTTTCAGTGTTCCACCATATACAATTATGTACTGAGTAAAAGCACCACTATATCTGACGCCCTATGCGGGAAAAAGAATATTTTTTTCTATTTTTCCTCATCCGAGGTACTTTATTTTTCCACACATCTTCGCATATTTACAATCACTTTATCTGCAAGTATCCAAAAGGCATTCAACATAATCATTATGACAGGAAAAAAATAATTAAAGGGTACATCAATGGTACCAACCAAGATAATTGCGTATTCTTCTTAATCCAATATCATCGAATCTTGTTTGGTTGCACTTCAAACTGATATAAAATCTTAGTTCCGCTTTCAAATCTTCTACTAAATGGTGTACATTGAACAAATATTTGTTTCTTTCATTGCGTTCTCTGACATAATTCCTGTAGACAATGAATTGGGCATAATTCAAAAAAGGGTTTACTAATTTCATCTTTTTGTTACCTATATCATATTAAATTCGAATATACACACATATCCAACTCGCCGTTCGACAGATTTTCACCTTGTAAACCCCAAAACTGTTTTAGCTCAGAAATCAATTAGACATTACGGTCCCGATGTCTGGAATAACCTACCTGATCAATTAAAGCAGTGTACTTCACTGTTTTCCTTTAAAGCTCATTTAAAAAAGTATTTATTATTGAAATATGTTTCCAGTTAGTAGTTTTTGATCAATGTACTTTTTCTTCTTTTTTTCTGAAGTCTCAGTAAGCCCTGATCCATGCAAAGTGTTTTTTTTTCATTCCCTCCCGTTCCTTTCCTTTCTTTGATAATGATATTGCATACATTCATTAAAGCGTATACCTTACCCCCAAAATAGGCATGCTACAGCCTTTGTTCTCTCTTGCACTGTCACCTGCACACACGACGCACTGTCACTCGCACACACCTACACTTTTATTGTCTACTATACCATGCAGCAGTCAATGGTGCTGCGTGCTGTTTTTTTTCTTGTTCTAAAGCGCCAAGTCACTATTTTTCTTTTCTGTTTTTTTTTTCTGTAGCAAAATGTGTTTTGTGTATTAAGATTAAGAGTTTTATGAGTACATATATAATTGGTGTTGTATTACATTGGTATCACATATTCAGATAGGGCCTCATCCACGTCAAGCTCTGCTTATGATGACGGTCCCCTGTATTGATTTCTCCTTTGTTATTAGATACAGTAAGCCTTAATATGTTATTTTGATTCATAATTATGCCACTTCAGACTGAATGTTGTTACGCAAATGAGTTTTTTTTTGTATTGATTTGTATGTATCTGTATCATTTTGTTTTCATTTGCAATTGTATTCGGAGAAAGAAAATGCAGAAATAAACCAAACAAACAAACAAATATCCGAGAATAATGACTCTTTCTTGAATGAATGAATGAATTTATTATCCAATGCAATAACAATCATTGTGCATGTTTATAGTCGTATCAGTTACACAAAAAAGCGAGGATAATAGGAACCAGAAAATAGCACGAATGTTAGTCAAGTCTGGCCCCTTACAATTTATGCAGTTATAAAGTATAATAATTTCTTAGTTTATTACCGTTCAGTAGTGTGTTACGATTACCAATTATCAATAACTCCAGTACTAAAGAAAGGAAAAGATATCTGATTAAATGAACAGTTTGAGACGTAATGAATCTACTGATAATAATCTGTAATCCATGTATATCAAAAACATAAACAATGCCTATAAATAGCGAAAAATGGTATTTACATTTAAATAGGTAAAATATATGCTAACAAAATGTCAGGAGTACATTAACTTTCTGACAAAAGTTCTACGACAGCTTTTCGAAAACTTGACCTTGATGGTTTCTTCCTAATTTTGATCGGTAGGTCATTCCAAAATATTGTACCTAGGTAAGATAAACACTCTTTTCCAAAGCTCGTCTTTACCTTTGGTATATAAAGATTCTCATCTTCTTTTTTCCTTGTACTATATCCATGTTGAATTAATGAGCAATATTCTGACAGCGAATGTGGCAAATTCTCATTAATCAAGTCATACATAAAACTACAGATAGATAATCTATGCATTTGATAAACATCTAGTATCTTAATATCCCTGAATAATGGTCTTGACCTCGTCATGAACGTACTGAATGTTATCACACGTAGTGCCATTTTTTGAATTAATAATATAGAGTTTAGATCAACTTTTTAGCTCCCCCCCCCCCCCAAACGTCGATACCATATGTGATATGAGGCTGTATGAATGTCTTATATAGCAAAATCAAAATATTTTTTGGTACAAAGTTTCGCAGTCGGTATAGGATACCAACCTTTTTGCGTATACATAATTTTACATTGGCGATATGACTTTTCCATGTGAAATGTTTATCGATGCCTACTCCAATAAAAGTTGTAACATCTACTTCATGCAGAACTGTATCCATGATCTGAATTCTGCCTTGCACATTAATTGCCTGTCTACGTCCTCTAATTAGCATGTAATTTGTCTTTGACAAATTTATAGTAACTTTATTAACATTACACCAGTCTAGGACTTTCTTTAATTCTGCGGTTATTTCTCTCAAATCTATTTCGTACTTTCCGACTGGAAATGTATGAAATAGATCAGCAAACAATCTAAAAGTAAAGTAGTCACTTGAATGTGGTAAGTCATTAATATACAAAAGAAAAAGAGTTGGTCCCAAAACTGACCCCTGAGGTACACCGCAAGTTATTGGTTTGTACCCAGACAGTACCCCATTACAACGTACAAATTGAAATCTATCAGCTAAATAATCTTTAAACCATTGAACGGGCACACCTTGCACCCCATAATGTTCTAGTTTCTCAAACAAAATGCTATGATTTATGGTATCGAATGCCTTTTTAAAGTCAACAAAAATTCCTATAGTGACCATCCCTTTGTCTATCGACTTAATTACATCATTAATCAAGTTAACTAAGGACAGCTTTGTACTATATTCTTTCTAAAACCATATTGATGTTTATACAATGAATAATTCTTTTCAAAGAAATTAAGTAATCTATCATTAACCATTTTTTTCTAACATTTTTGCAAATAATGGAAGGACAGATATTGGCCGATAATTACCAGGGTTTTCCTTATCACCTTATTTATAGATAGGTGTTACTTTGGCCACTTTCAACGAATTTGGAACTTTTCCTGAACAAAGTGAGATATTGAAAATATGGGTCAATGGTCTAGCAATAAAATTTGCTGCATCTTTTATCAGCCTAGCTGGGATAGTATCATGACCACATGCTTTATTTACATTCAGAGACAATAATTGACATTGGACTTCATATTCTGTAACTGGCTTTAAATTTAGTGTACCTTTACTCTGATCACAAAGATAATCCCTAAAGCTACAACCATTTGTAGTTTCATGTATGTTACTTGCCAAATTTGGACCCACATTTACAAAAAAAGTCATTAAAGACCTGCCCGATCTCCTCTGCAGAAAAAACTCCCGTCCTCCTTCCATTGCTATCCAAACACAGCTTTTCAAACTGGGTGACCTTTGATTTACTGTTGCCACTATAAAGGAGAGTATTTATCACTTTCCCGGTCTGGCCAGTGTCATTTTTATGAGTCATAAATAAACTACTATAATAGTCCCTCTTCGCTTTTCTCAGAACATTTGTCAGTACGTTCCGATACTTCTTATATTTTTCCACATGCTGTAGCTGGTGATTAGATGAAATCATTTTAGAATAAAGCTTATGTTTCCTTCGGATTGATTTCAATATAGCTTTAGTTATCCATGGATTCCTTGCCCCTTTCTTTTTCACAAAACATTTCAAAATTGGAGCATGCTTATCACAAATGGTTCTATAAGTTTGTAAAAAAGTATCATAAGCATCATTTACATTTGTTCCATTTTCAACATTACTCCAGTCTTGAGCAGAAAGCTCCTCACAAAAACTGACCTTATTGTAATATCTATAATTCCTTTTAAATATCTTCTGTTTATAATTTTGCTTCTTTAACTCATCCTCAAATATAGCATAAATAGGAAAATGATCAGAAATATCAGTATCTATTGTACCAGAACGAACACATTTTGAACTAAAATTTGCGTATACATGATCAATCAAAGAACTCGATAAGTTATTTACCCTTGTCGGAACCTCAATAAGTTGCTGAAATTGCATACACTGTAAAGCTGTGATAAAATTATCTTCTCTACTACCTGGATTTATAGCATTAATGTTAAAATCACCCATCAAAACACACTTCATTCTATCTACTCTCAAATTCTCAAGTGTACCAAGTAAACTTTCTTGAAATTCTAATACATCTGTATTTGGTTTTCTGTAAATTATGCCAATAAGAAATGTCTGCTTTTCAAATGATGCTTCAATCCAAAGAGACTCAGCATGATTTACTTCTAAGCTCGGATTTAATACTTTGTATGGTATAGATGAATGAATATATACATCAACACCTCCCCCTCTTTGATGAGCTTCACGAGACTTTACTTCTAATGAGTATCCTTGTAGACCTAACATATGTGGCAAGGAGACATTCCAAACTTCGGATAACCCAATTACATGAAATTTTGTTTGTAACGAATATTCATACAGAAATCGTAATCCATCAATATTTTTTGGTAAGGATCTTATATTGACATGTGAAACATTAAGAGCATTTTTAGTCACTTCATTTACTTTATCCTCAAATGAACTTGGACATAAATTGGCAGAGACAATGTTCAAATTGTTGGTATCATGATTATCTATCATCAATAATCAAATGTAAGCAAGCCAAAATGTGAACTATATGTTGACAGCGGTGCAGTTACTGCAGAAAATGCAGTTTGAATTGTTTGTAGTCCACATCATCAATGCCAATATCGAAGAGGTCATTAGCAGTAGAGATGTATTTGAACTCCTCACTGTCTTTCATTTTACACACGACAGTTCCATTGTTTGTGAGCGCGCGCTGTACATTGATATCTATTACAAGATCGAAAATATTTCGGATTAAGACCGAAACCACTTTCCAAAACATTTTGATTTTTTTTTTTTGCTTTTCAGCAAAAAATGACAAGTGGTTTCTTTACAATTACATACAGTACAAAAATTATCATTCAAAATTTCCCATTTAAACAAATTGTCTTTACTGGGCAGTATTCGATGAAAAAGCTTGAAATTAAATTGCTTTATTCTGTTATCCTTAATCTGATGAAACTTATATCACAATACCTTTTTCCAACCAAAATCACAGGGTAAATTCAAATAACCTTGCCAGAGGTATAAACATGAAGGTTCTTGTTTTTTCTTATGCAAAAACAATATATAACAATGTTTAGCTGACGTTTTCTGTACACTGATTTTATCCCCTGTTGACAACTCAATAGCATCAAATTCTTCTGTGTGCGGCAGTACAGGAGTCTGTATGTTATTACGTAACTTGTCCAACCAAAACCTGGGGAATGCTTTTTTTTCAACTTAGACAATTCAAATGAGGCGAGCAGCTGCCTGTCTCGGAAGGTTTCATTTATGGATGTAACGTCTTTCCACTCCCCATCTTCTATAATCTGTTTCACTGTGATAACATTTTCTTTTATCCAACTCTGGAAACATTTCATTTCGATATCTAATATGACTGTTATTCCAAACAACTTCTTTCTTTATATCATTAACATTAAACATATCTATCTACTTTAACTCAGACCATGAACAAAAAAGGTCAATGTAAAACTTAGGTATTTTTCTCCTTCTGCATATTCTTAATATATCATTTTTCTTGCAATTAAATTTCCAACACAATGGCATTCTGCCAATTTTCTGGGTCCAATATTGAAACAAAATCTTCCATGACATTTGTTCTCCAGAAAAATACTTCTTAATCCATGATAAACGGAGAGATAAACATTTTGAAAGCAAATCGACCATTTTAAGTCCTCCTCCTGTTTCTGGGTTGCAGCATACGGTGCGTTTTACGTTTTCCCGTTTGGAATTCCATAAAAAAGAATACAGTAATCTATTAACTGACCTAATTATTTTTAAAGGCACAGGTACTGCTGTAGCTGTGTATACTAACTGAGATGTAACTAATTGTTTCATAATGGTCACCTTTCCATACAATGTCAAATTTCTCATTCTCCATAAATCTAGTGTATTTTTTATTTTCCCTATTTTGCCTTCCCAGTTATAAAGGTCTTCAACTTCTTTATAGCATTTCCCAACATATATACCGAGACATTTTATGACGTCTTCTGTGAGATTTAATTCTGCAATAGTTTCAATATCTAAATTCAGTCTCATAAACTGAGATTTTGAGCAATTAATTTTTGGGCCAGCATTTTCATAAAAAAAAATTCTACTTCTTTCATTACTTCTGTAAAGGAATCAACAGAATCAACTAAGATTGTAGTATCGTCAGCAAATTGAATAATTCGAATATCTTTATACTCATTTTCTGATTCAATATTAGGTACTGAAATATCTTTTATTTTAACATTCTGCTTTATTTTTGCTGCTAGAATTTCTGCAACAATGATAAACAAAAGAGCTGATAACGGACATCCTTGCCGCACACCTCTTTTAATTAAAAATTCTTCAGTTATCCAATCATAATTCATTACTCTACCCTTAGCATTACTGTACAACGTTTTGATCCATCTAATGAAAAACTCTTTGAATCTTAGTTTCTTCAACAAACCAAACAAAAAATCATGATTGATAGTATCAAAACCTTTCTTGAAATCCAATGACATAATGACAGCGGGTGTTTCAGTATAATGACAGTATTCAATTACATCCTGAACTGTCCGTATACACTCTGATGCAGTACGATTTTTCATAAAACCATATTGGTCCTCGGATATAATAAAATGAATTATTTTTTTCAATCTGATTGTCATTGGGAAAAAGAATATGAAAATTGAATTCTATCACATGCAGGGGAAAGGTAAATGTTTTATCTGAATCTAAAGTAAAATGCAAATGCATTTTATTTCATTTTCTTGCATTTTTATTACAGTAGGAAAAAATACACAAATATCTGAAATTTAATAAAAGTGTATATGTATGTATCATATTTCCCATTTCTTTCCGCAATTTTTCAATGATATAAACATATGTATTAATGTATATATATATAAATAGGTAATGAATTTTTTGGTGGTGGTGATATCACAACTATTTTATTCCATGAAATGAAAGATATCACTATTAAAAGTAACACCGAGTTAGCACATCAGCATCGGGTACAGACACAATAAGTTGACGGAATGGAACTTGTCATTTTGGTACATGTATGTTCTTTTTTTATTTACTCTCTAAAAAAAATCGAGTGAAAATTTTCACTCTTGAAGGAGTGAATTTAGAGTGAAATTGGAGTGAATTTTGAGTGAAAATGTTCATTTTCACTCGTTTTGGAGTGACGTCAGGGATCACTCCAAAATCTTCAAGTGATCCCTGCGGTCACTCCAAAATGAGTGAAAATGAACATTTTCACTCAAAATTCACTCCAATTTCACACTTAATTCACTCTTTTTTGTATTCACTCCTTCAAGAGTGAAAATTTTCACTCGATTTTTTTTAGAGAGTATATGTTTTATCAAATCAAATAAAAATCACATTATTCAAACACGACAGTTGGCAACAATTGTAAAAATGACAAGAGAAACATATGGGGAAATATACATGACAACTTTTAACCTATAGAGACACCAGGGTAAAATTTAGGAAAAAAAAAAATCCAGGGTGACTCCATAATATGACACATAAACTCACATGAGTTATGAACTTGGCATGCACTGTATCAGGCGCAACGATACGATGCAATTAATCGCCCAAAGCATAGGACCTCGAATCTTCATTTGCATAAGGTGAACAGATTGTGTACACAAAACCGCCGGGGAATTGTTGCAGGACAATCGTAATATATCGCCTTAGAAGCCATAAAATGATTCAATTTATACAGCAAATTGAAGGATAGACTATTTCCTTACTCGCAATGTAAAAATTTTGAAGGTTTTTTTTATGATAATCGTAAGAGGAATCTTGGTCTCTAAATAAGTGTTCATTGCTCACATATTCGTTATTGCCCCAAAATTAAACTTCGGAAATCTGTTTTTGGTATGTTTATTCTGTATTCGAAATAGGCCTATTTTGTGTGTGTGTGTATCATTTGTCACGCGGTTATGTCGGAAAAAAGCGAAATCACTGTCACTTGTGACCCAGGTAAATTACACAGCGTAAGCAGTACGCAGTCCGATATATCGGTTTTCGAGCTGCGTGAAAACAGTTGAAGCACATTGCAGGATTCGTATCTCGCCCACTTCCCCCCCCCCCCCCCCCCCCGCGGGCCGAAACCGAACTCGCTACATTGCCGTGCGCCATACCTGATACCGCTGATTGGCTGCGTGCGCTGACCAGTAGAGAACTCACGCACAGGAGAATGATCTAGATGTGCATGTCCAGTATTTTCTCATAAATTTGGTTGTGTTAAGGATAGGATAATGAGTCTGGTGTATACAGACTAGCAATATGTTACTCATTAGATATGTGTTAAGTTTCAAGAGATTTTTTTTTTTTTTTGGGGGGGGGGGGAGGGGGAGAGAAGGGAGATGCGAGGAGGTGAACTTTCAAGATTTCTTGTTTGCCCTTCGCTCCGCACAGAGCTTCGATGACCGTTACGCGTTAAAAAGCTTTGAGTGCACTGATAAAGAGATAGTACACGTATCTAAGTCATGGCACTAGCAACATGAATCTTGATAAGCTGACTGACCACCAAATGAAATTTTAACTACGTGAATCAGAAACCAAACCTCTTTTTTCTAAAATGAATATGAAGCTTATCCTTTTTCTTAGCTAAGTGATATTCTGTTTCCTTCATTTTAACGAATGATTTTAATGCGTTAATATTTGATATGTTATATTTCAATTTACAAATAAATGCAAAATTGTTTACCACTGAGATTACATATTTTACGCATTTGTCAAATGATACACCAATCAACTTATTGAAATAAGTGAAATTGAAATTAGAATCATGCTTTGGCACTAATATTCCTTGTGAAACTTCCAAAATCGGGGTGACCTCAAATTCACAAAATAAATGAATTATTGTCTCTTCAAATTAGTCACAAAAACAACAATTTTGGAAAATCTTTTTAGTCTTATACAAAAATTCGTTTAGGGATATCGGTTTATGATCTTTAATTTTCCTAAATAAACAAACATACTTTAGCATCAGCAGTGCATAGATTGACCGGTACTAAAATCTTGCTATCCCAATATTCATAACGCTTGGTGGGAACTTGTTTTGGAGTTCAGCAAATTGTATGCAAGATTGGGTATTTTCTTTATACTCTTAAACTTAACAATGAAAGCTTTATGGGCATCAACATCTCTTATATTGGGATCTTATAGCCAGTCATTTGGAATATTCTTCATTAAAAAAAAGATAAAGATAAATGTTCTTCTGTATGACTGAGGGATGTCAAAATCAAGGACTAATTTTTACAAGCTAACATTATTACTGGCCAGGAAAGGGCGGATTCCGCAAGTCAGAAATTACAGATACATTTTTATATTTCATAACTCATAGTAAATACATTTCTTGCATTTTGAATGTACAGATCGATTTAACCACAATGACTGACATGCCCCTATTTCTGAGAATTTACATTGAAATTTCTCTAAAGTTGCATACTCCCTGTACATGAACCAAGGACGCAAGGAATCTGCTAACTGCGTATTACGAAAAGAGTTTAAGATTTTTCAGGTGCGTATGATTTCCAAAGAATATTGGAGTCTGTGTGATATTTTTCTAAGGCTGATAAATTCAATTGATTTCCAAACAGATTCAAAGCTATCATCAAGTAAATATTTCATCCATGTCATTAATTAAGCAAGAGCAAAAGCATAATTGCATAAAGGGTTAGTCATCTTGAGACCACATTACGCATAATCACTGTACATAAATTTCCTTTGGACCCTATCCTGGCGACCACTCCAAATAAACCTAAAACACACGCACACACACACACACACACACACACACAACTTATTTCACTCATTAAAAAAAAACTTTTGTGGTAAGGAAAGAGATATACAAACTGTGGTAGAACAAGAGATTTAATGACACAAATGTTGACAATTAAAGAGAGGGATGTCATTCTCCAGCAGTTGATAGTCTGGGTAATGATTTTCAATTTTTCCTTATAATTATAATCAAATATCAAGCACAAACTAAGTGAACAATTGATCCCCACAGTTTTAAAAGAATAACTTTTTTTTCCAAGTGATACTCTGATTAATGAAAAGAAATCTGTGGCAACCTCTTCTAGCTCCACTTTAAAGTGCTTCTGTTTTTGTTAAGATGATTTTACATCAATATTTCCCAAATAAAATATGGTCAAAATATCGAATAAATGGTTGAAGGAATGACCCATCTATAAAGCAAACTGATTTTTAATTGGTATCCCCTTACCTACTTGTTCTGCCTATCTAACAGGGCCATAACCCCAATTTCCAGTAAAAACAAATAAAGTGAAATGGGACATCCATGAAAAATGCCCCTTTGAATATAAATGCGCTTAGTTAAAAAAAATAATGAAATACGTCTGACGTGATGAATGCAATTTTGTTTATCCCATTAATCAATTTATCACACACACAAAGAAAAACGTTGTATGGTTGTTGTTGTTTTTTAGATCTTGGAAGAGGTTCATCTGATTGGTAATTCTCTAATTAAGGCGAAATTTAGTTTGTACACAACCAAAGAAAACTATTTATCTTGCGTGAGCTTTCGCCTACTGTCTGTAGGCTTCATCAGACTGGCGTTGACTCGCCGCAGATGGGGTGTAGGCAGTCTTACAGTCCGGATAGAGGGCAGTGAATCATTATTCATTGAAATACTACAAAAACGTAAAAGGAATTTGTTTCAGGAATAATTTATAGACCGCCTGGTAATTCTGCAGATAATTTTTGGATAAATTGGAATTATGTTTAGATAACAATATAATAAATATGTTTTTGTTGGCATCCTCAATTCTTATGCTCTTCATTCCCACATCTCCAGCATCTCTGCTGGAAACATGGGTGAAAACAAGGGAATGTAGCGGTAACTATAATCAAGTAAGGAAGGGGGTATTTTTAATGATAAAATGATTAGTATTGAAGATAAATATAGTTATAATGAAAATTTGTCTTTGAAAAAAAAAATGTTTCAGACTAGAACATAAAATCATAATGGATATGAGTAGGAAAATTTTTTTCAGTAGAATAATTGTACAATAAAGGACTAAATTATTCAGACATTTTGAGTATTCAGAAGATATATGAAGTGCTTCCAATTTCTTTGGAAAAGGAATGCAGAGAACAGAGAAGTAGAGAATGATATAAGTGTTGCTGAAATGATTTTAGTAAGAAATGGAAGGAAAATTCCTTTGGAAAAGATTACCTCAACTGAAAACAGATATTAATGTTGCATTGGTGAAGAAAATAAGTGAAAATTCGATGGTGAAAGATAAAATGATATGATGATATGATGCACAATTGTGTATATTTAGTACGGTGTCGCCTTTTTATTTCTTCAAAGCCCTGTACACACTCTTATTTCAACTCTATTAACTTTAGAAAGGAATTGCTACTCATTCGAAAGTTGAACTTAATAACAGACGGAATGTTTTAGTAAGGCATGTTCAATTTCAGTTTAATCCTCGATAATTCTATCATTGTTGTCGCTCCAGTAGTCTACATCCTGTTTTTTTCCACATTCATCGCGCAGCTAGCACAGCTTAGTAAAGATTTAGCGCTTGAATAAACCCTGTACTTCAGAGCCTCTTTTCTCTCAGTTTACTCTTCTGGAATGTGTGCTTTCCTTCCAATATATAGATAGGTTAGAAGGGTTCGTTTGACTTGAATTATAAATCTGTTATATCAATCAATACAAAGCGTAAAATCTGTTATTTCAAAATCTGCTCTCAGTTAAAAATTTATGTCCGACGACTTTCTGTTGTTGTTGTTGTTGTTGTTGTTGTTGTTGGTTTGTTTTATGCAGGGTCACATTTTATTCTCGATAGCGTTTGTTATGCAAATTTGCAGAATTATTCTTGATCATCCACACTAAAACTTCAATAAGTCTCTGAGCCTTATGTAATACTTTAAATGCACTAGGTATATTGACATCCGTTAGTTGGTCAATGGACCCCCGGCACACACTCTTCTTTAAAGAGTATAAGTTAGGGGCTTAAAGAGGAGAAATAAAAAGAAAATGTTGAAATACGGAGGCTTCTAATGTTTTGATTGAGGGGTAATTCGCACATCTCTGTCAAATAATCCTGAAATTTCTATATACAACTTGCTTACTCGAAAACAGCCTATTCCAAAAAAGAAAGATAAAAAAGGCACCTCTAAAGCTAGAAATGCATTGAATGCTTTTACATTTTAATCATTATCATAACATTCAATTATGCTAAACAAAACGCACACACAAACAAATTAGAGTCAGTTCGCTTACAATTATTATGTGGTTTAATTTGAAAACATACCATATCATGATAAAACTTAGTTGTGAAGGAAAACAAACAGAAAGTAAACTAGTACAAGAAAGCATGTACTGCTTTATTGTAGTGAAATTATGTTTACAAGGAAGGAATTGTAACGTTTGATTGGACACGACGTTTCCAAATATTGAATGACAAATTGAATACCGCTTATATGTTTAGAGGCTACAGACTTTGATTCTATTTTGTTGGTAGTCATGGAATTATAGGCTTCTACAGAACTTTAAGTGACAAACAAATTAACTTTACGAGCTGACCAATCACATGAATCTACGACAATTTTTTTTTATTGCGGGGGTGGGGTTGATCCATTTTTCTTTATTCTCTCTGTGGATTATTCATGGGACGCCATCCGAGCAACAAGTCACCAGTGAGCATGAAAGTAGAATATATAAGATGTTGTGAATCACCAGTCGGGTGAGGGGTTCTGATACATTGGACTGTCCCATTGCCGATTGAGATCAGTGCTGAATTTCCACATAGCTGGGAAGAGGCGGAAACCATATACAATTGGCCGCTGTAGTACACCAAACCATAAAGCGATACGAATTCCAGAGAATGGAAAATCTGAGGGGATTTGGTTCCGTCAGTTTGCGCGCGCATTATTGTCAATGTTTTAGACCATCTTGTTGAATAAAACCAGTACATCTGACGCCCTATACATAAATAGGAGAGAAAAGATATAAATATATATATATATATATATATATATATATGACAAAACCTTGTTATACTAGAAGAAATAAAAACGTTTTATCTGATTCAGAGGTAAAAGGCTTCGTAAAGTACAAATTTATTTGCTTCATTATAATCGAAGTAAAAAGTCAGCAGTGATCTTTCACCACTCCCATTTTGATTAATTAAATCAGCACTTCTGCACAATAAAAGAGCAAAAAACAAAAAACGAACAAATGAAGAGAAAACTTGCGATAACGATACCGATAACCAGTCGATTTCTTATGTGTTACATCATGCTATTTAGCCTTCTGGTACATAATGGATTACAACGATCTACTTCTCACGGCAAAAAAAAAAAAAAAAAATGGGAAAAGACTAAAACAAGGGACAAACATAAGATTTTCATTCCTTTAATAGTGCGAAAGGCCGTCAACACCACTATCAACACAACGTACCTGGAATATCTAGTTCCAGTGCGAGTCGCGCAGTGATTTCCCTGTGATTGGTTCCAATATCACCCAGTATCTGTTTACTGTTCTTCATATCCATATCCGCGGTGTAGATTCCTGACACCATAGCGGTCATGGCCAAGTTCACGGAGTATATCTTCCTACAAAGAAAGACAGTGGTGATAGGTTTATGCAGAGGTCCCACACCAGTAATACTGCCAATGAGCTTTGTCAACCCAATCCCAGAAATATAGAAGGCTAATCGATTTGGGATACTGCATGAAATGTTTAAAAAAAAAAATCATTTCTAGAGTATGGTTTCATATGTGTGGATGACAAAATCGATACATAGTGATGGGGAACTTAAATTAACTTTCAGGCTGTAACATGGTAAAGGGGCAATGGAGGTTCCCTGTAAATTTTGAAAAAACAAACCTCAGAACATAAAGTTTACAACAAAAAGAAGCTTCGCAAATGATGAACAAATTGCCCTTCATCAACGTTTTGAATAAGCATTGACCAGGATTCGAACCTACGACCTCCTGATCCTGACAGGCGTCATCTCCACTACACCACAGAGTTTCCGCCCGTGAACAAGTGTTGGTTCTAACCCTTATAGGATGTAGCGGGTACTGCGTAATTATTCAAATTCAAGAATTTTATATTTCCGTCGATGTAGGGCAATTTGCTAATCATTTGCTATGAAAATATCTCGACGGAAGAATCTCAAGAATTTGAAAGAAAAAGAAGATTTTATGGAATCAATTCATTTCTAACTGCAAGAAGAAAAAATAGATATTGACATTTTATTTCATTTCATTTCATTTATTTTGCCACATTTTTCAATTCAATTCAATCATAGTTTATTTCCAATCAACGAAAATCAAAAACATAGTACAATGTATACATGTCATTAACTGATATTGTTCAAACGCTTGCAAAAGATTCATGTAATATACGAGACAAATTATAGAACAACATATATGTACAATTATAAAGAGGAACACTGTACAAATACTACGTGGGCGAGCGGAAAATAAATTCGATCATGGAAAATAGTGATCCACTAAAAAGCAAAGCTTGTCGGACGTGGATCGCTAGATAAATAATGAGTGAATGATATACTATTCTATAACAATATACATGTAGTTATTTTGAGATACATTTTGAGTGCTTAAAGGTCTAATTTCACGTTTACATACATCAAAATGAACAGGACTTGTTTTAATAAATGCAAAGCTTCAAAACCAGCCGACTGTTTCTGAATTAGTCTGATAATAAATTGCTCAATTGCTGACAACAGCATTTCCGGGTGGTGGTCACACATGTCTATCTGTCTATCGCAAGAAAAGCGGCTGGGCACAAATCATTCCACATTAGAAATGTTAGAGTAGTTATTTCGCAGCCACGCATTTACACTAATTGTACGGAGTGAAATATACTTGCGATACGAATAAGATTAAGACTTAGTGATAAAAAAAAACCTCGCTCCAGCCTTTATTTTTATGCAGTTGTAAAAAATTGTTTCGTTCTCATTGTAAGATCAAATGTATTTTCTTTCTGATGTTATTTATGATATCGGGACATCTACTTTGACTACAATTTTTTTTTCTTATTATATTGTCAAAAGTTTATATCCCTTTTCCAAATAAATTCCTGTTTTTTATGCATTCCAAACAATCGATAAATAATTAGAGGGAAAAAGAAATACTTAAAAAAAACCCCTAATATCACTCAGGTCTTACCCGCTAAGCCTTCCACACTTAAAAATTCTAACCAAAAGCTTAAGCACTTTCACTGAGAGTAACCTTCGTTAGCTTGAGGAAGTGGTAATTGCTAGACTTGAAAAAAAAAAAAACCCAAAATTATCTTTCTAAGTAAGATTCCAACAACAGGTGAAAGAATGTTCCCAAACGGGGACTCAATTACCCAAAGTAATGCTAAGAGGAAATGTTCAGCCTTCAAAATCCCTCACGAGGGGAAACAGATATAACACAAAAAAGTACTGTATTTTTTAAAAAAAATGATAGAGACATTTTTAAGAATTATTCCTGCCTAGCTGCCCTGCTCTTGTTTATTAGCCTGTGAGGACTCCTTTCGTTGAAAGTGGAAGATAATGAAGAAGAAGAAAAGAAAAGGTACCGGGTGATTTTCAAACATTTCTGATGTTGACTTTGTCTGAATATATAAGTAATTTACCTTTCATAAGGATGGATTTCAAAGACTCGAACGGGAGTACTACGAAAGGTCTCAGTTTCAACTTTCGCGGAAACTTCGTCCCTGATCCTTCTTCTTTTAATGGTACCTATTGTTGTCCAGTAGAGGAAACCTCCGAATTCATCTATTTCCATATCATACACTGCTGTAAGAATATATAATGTGAAAATGTTGTGAAAATGGAATAACAGTAACAGAATAACAGTCTCGGAATAACAGTTAACAAGCTTTCATGGAAATTCCATATTGACGGTATTTGCAAAACTTTGTGACTAAACATTTAAATGATAACTGGCTTAAATTTTGTCTTCCTTCATCGTCCCTGCTTATATCATATATCATTCCTAATATTACCCTATCAAAAATATGGTATTTTCCAGTGGGGAAATACATGTCAAACACTCTTAGATTAATAACTTTTATCACAAAAGAAGTTACTAGGTATCATATGTAGTACTGCATTTTTGTCTCATACTGACCCGTTATTTTTTGAACACAAAATGTTGATAATCAAAGAGTTGTATTTGTTTGATATAGGACAATTTATATATATTTATGTTAAAAAATTCAAATGTATTTGAAGTAATCTATCCATTTACCATTATCTAACAAGGCGATCGAATGAATTCCATACGCAATTTTGAGAACTTTGCTGGCCCAGAACATCTTCATTTAAGATGCGCCAAAGTACTGGAACTCAATTCATAACAATATAATACCAGCTAAAACTTCGAATTCGTTTAAGAATAAATTGAAAATATTTATATTGAAATCACATAATATAGGGGCCTACAACGGAATTAGGTATGTTTCATCATCTCGATCCAGTCATCATGTATGTATCTGCTTTAAAAGGAAAGGTGTGCAACAGGATACTGGTAATTTGTCTGTAAAAATAGATTCAGATTCTGTAATGTTTTATGATTCTATTCATTTTCTTGGCGTTACATCGACTAGCACCTTAAGTCGAAAGGAACATATCAATTCTGTTTGCCAAAAAGTGTCTCGTTTCGTCGGAATTTTAAGCCGGTTGAAGTATGAGTTGCCAAAGCCTATATTATTCATTTTATATAATTCTTATAATCTATCACATTTGACATATTATAACTCTATCTGGGGGAACACACATACTCTTCCCATTTGCAAAATTTGATAGTTTTGCAAAAGAAGGCAATACGTATCTGCACTGGCTCTGCATATCAAGCACCCACATCTGAATGATTCAAATCATTAAAAACTTTGAATTTAATAGATATAAACGAGATGAATATCGCTTCGTTGATACAACATTATCATTCAAAAACTCTTCCTCCGCATTTTATGAAATTGTTTGTAATCAATGCTAATGTTCACACTTATTATACTAGATCATGTTATCAGTTTTATCGATAGTCTTTTTAAAATGATAAGTCTAAATATTCACTACGGTATACTGGACCTGTATTGTGGAATGATTTGAACGTGAACCATGTTTCTAATCTACAATTTAATAATATTAAAAAAAACAGTATAAAAAGATTGTTCTGAGTTCATACTCAAGTTTTGTGTGAAAGTACTGATTTTAGATTTTGTGTGATATACATGTATTTTGACTATGCCAATTTGTTTGCTTGTTTGGTTCTGTTTTGTTTGTTTGGTTGTTTTTTCAGCTCAAATCTGTTTCTTTACACTGTTTAATAGGTATGTACATTCTTACAAGAAATTTAAAGGCTTTCTCATGTACATTCCATTTTTCTTTTTTTTTTCATTCATTTTTTTTTCATTACAGTTATGTACAAAAGTGTATTCTGTGCTGATTTGTATGTTATGTGTTTTTATCCTTGTGGAATGATGGAAATAAATGAAATGAAATGAAATGAAATCATCGCTTTCTTTAAACATATGTATATATATATATATATATATATATATATATTCAATAAGAGAAAAATATTCTGTTAAACTCATGTCCTCCTTAGATGTTCCTGTTATTGTATCGTATGTATCATTGTGTCTATTTTTTTCCCATTTATGTCCGCTCTTCTGCATTCTTACCGATATATATACACAATCATTTGCAATATATTCAGTCCAGGTTGCATTGTAACATTACTCTTACATCACGGAATCCAGTTTGCTCGTGGCTACGATTGCAGATATTTTAGTTTCATTTTTGCTGTGGTTTTATTTTTTTCGTTGTGTTGACATTTGTGACTTTGATTTTGTTTTATATCTGTGTGAAATAAAAACAAGGAAAAGTAGAAATTACGCGGTGCGTAACATATGTCCCCGCCGGAAGTAGCATTTTGTAACAAAATGTGCAATATAGGTAAAAAATCAAGGTCAAAGGTCAAAGAAGTCAAAGGTCAAAATTCTGTGTAGAAGTTTTGAAGCCCTCACCTAGTGCCATCACATAAAGCAAATGGAATCGAAATTGGGTTAGAAATGGCGAAGGAGTAGCATTTTGTAGCCAATGTACAATATAGGTCAAAAATCAAGGTCAAAGGTCAAAGAAGACAAAGGTCAAAATTCTGTGTAGAAGTTTTGAAGCCCTCACCTAGTGCTATCACATAAAGCAAACGGAATCGAAATCGGGTTAGAAATGGCGAAGGAGTAGCATTCTGTAGCAAAATGCACAATATAGGTCAAAAATCAAGGTCAAAGGTCAAAGAAGTCAAAGGTTAAAATTCTGTGTAGAAGTTTTGAAGCCCTCAACTAGTGCCATCATATAAAGTGAACGGAATCGAAATCGGGTTAAAAATGGCGAAGGAGTAGCATTTCGTAGCAAAATGTACAATATAGGTCAAAAATCAAGGTCAAAGGTCAAAAAAGTCAAAGGTCAAAATTCTGTGTAGAAGTTTTGAAGCCCTCACCTAGTGCCATCACATAAAGCAAACGGAATCGAAATCGGGTTAGAAATGGCGAAGGAGTAGCATTTTGTAGCAAAATGTACAATATAGGTCAAAAAATCAAGGTCAAAGGTCAAAGAAGTCAAAGGTCAAAATTCTGTGTAGAAGTTTTGAAGCCCTCACCTAGTGCCATCACATAAAGCAAACGGAATCGAAATCGGGTTAGAAATGGCGAAGGAGTAGCATTTTGTAGCAAAATGTACAATATAGGTCAAAGGTCAAGGTCAAAGGTCACGACTGAAATTCTGTGTAGAAGTTTCAAAGCTCCCATGTAGTGCTATCATATAAAGCAAACAGAATCAAAATTGGCTCATAAATGACAGAGAAGTAGCAAATTGAAGATTTTGATCACACACGGACGCACACACGGACACACGGACGGACGGACACACGGACACACACACGTACGGAGCCCGTTTCATAGTCCCCTGCTCGAACTCGTTCGGCGGGGACAATAAATTTGAACTGTGAACTGTGAAACTCTGACAGGATACAAGCCTACGACCTCCTGATTAAAGGACAGGCGTCTTATCAACTAGATCACCGAGGTTTAGTTCTGCTGATTGTTTGTTTGTTTGTGTGCGTGTGAGTGTGTGTGTGTGTGTGTGTGTGTGTGTGTGTAATGTTATGTGTGTATCCCCTGCATCCCCATGAAGTATAGGAAGAACCATGAGAAAATATGATTTATGTGGCTCGCTGTTTTTGACGAGCTTGTGCTAGGTTATATCACGACATAAAAACGTACCACTATACTTTCCTTTCTTGAATTTGTATTTTCTTTGTAAGATTTCTGTACATAAAAAAAGTTGTAAAACTAATAACGTGAGATGAAAGTATTTACACAGAACATTGAATTTTGTATAATGAATCAATATCGGCGAAGTAGTTTCATTATTACATGTCCCAACACCTTCACAATGTAGACAGTTGTTGAAGTAAACACATTGGTTCTCACTGATAGTAAACGCCAATAGCTTTCCTTCACAATATCAGTTAATAATGATGATGATGATGAGGATGATAATAATAATAATAGTAATAATAATAATAATAATGATAATGATAAGTGCATTTATATGGCGGTTTTATACTGGTGTTTCTAAGCGCACAGTTCGACTACGTTTATCCACGATTGCTCAAGTATTGTTTAAGGCTAAAAATCTATTATATTTCTGCTCCATTCCCCCCCCCCCCCAATGCAGACAGGGCAAAGATTGATATCATTATTGAAGACGTGTTGGCTTCCACTTTATATGTGGATTATAAACCTATATTCTATTCATTTTCAATAACTATTTCACATACAATTTGCCCTGCCGTACGTCCCTAAAATAACAACAACGATAATAATTATAAAGTCTTATTTATCCAGGGTATATAGCCGCTTCAGTGTTACCACTTCTCTACCAGAGGGCCCTGCCATTATTATTACCCAAGCGTTGCCTGGTACTCTTTTGTGCACCTGGGTCGAGAGGTACACATATGTAAAAACATCTTGTTCGAGGATGTAAGCACTGGACGGGATTTGGGGGTCGAGAGTCTTGAGTGCTCTTCGTTATTCCGAAGGTTCGTTAATCCGAAACACACAAATTCCCTATACCTAGAGGTTCGTTAATCCTAAAATGAAATTCGGAATAACGAACCTTCGGAATAACGAATCTTCGCACTAAAGAGCCTTCGGAATAACGAACCTTCAGAATAACGAGGTGTAACCGAGAGTCTTATCCACTATGCCACAGCGCCACCCCCCCCCCCCCCTACGTGATGATTGAAAAGATTTTACTCTTATTATGATACTATTACAAACATTATGGTAATATTCAAAATGATGACTGAGATTTCTGTGAAGAGAAATTCAAGATATACTCAATGGCGATTACGGAATACAAGTTCCGTTTTCGTAATCCAGAAGTATAAAGTGGCTGTTATTAACATGCACGGTCTGTGGTTATGGTGGTTGTAACTGTTTTCATGCAGTGGTCAGCGAGTTATCACTCTACCAATTAAGTTTAACATATCAATTGCAAAGACTTGTAACCGGGGGCCAAAAGCTAAAAACAGAGGTCGAGTTGCACTCTCTCTACAAACTAAGTAGACCATGCTTATTTGCAAGTTTTTATTGTAACAAACAACATTCCACTGGTCTACCTCAAAAAATTTGTTGCGAAAGCCTCCAAATCCAAGATGGCGTCCAAGATGGCTGCCATATTTACTGAATTTGTTATTTGAAAGATAGAATTTGATTGAAAGATCAGATTTCAACAAATGTGATGTCATATGAAAGAGAATAAAATTTTCTACAAGTTGATACCATTTTTGTGGGTTATTGTGATAAGTGGACTGATATTTTAAGGAAAAAACACTCATTTTTTGATATTTTTCTGAAAAAAGGAAAATCATGAAAATGCTTGATTCAGCATAAATCAGAGAAAGACTGAAGGATTATCTTGAAACGTTTCAAGAATTTTGTTTGACATATAATTAATATTTGGAGAAAATTAGGGGTCAGTACCGTTTTTGGTTCAGGAGTTATAACGTCTCAAACTTGAAAACTCACTATGTAAAAATGGCCACTTTAGTTGTGACAATACCTTGTTGGTCGTAAAAAGAGCCTGCGCGCGCCAAGACTACTACACGCACCACTGACACTGGCGCTTGTAGCAGTGCCAGTGGTGCGTGTAGTAGTCTTGGCAAACGCAGACATTTTCTTTGACAAACAAGGGTTTGTGCCTGCAAACTAACTTTTCATACCAAGTGGTAGATCAGGTGACGCTGATTGCTATTATTTCAAAGTAGATTGTTCTGAAGCAGATGAGATGAAGCAAAAATATCTTTCAAATAGAGGTAGAAGCTTGAAACAACCTCGCTATAGAAAGTTCAAAACAAAATCTGGATCAATCACTCAAAAAATTCAAGATTGCAGGCTATCAAAGCTGACATAGTGTATTGAGCCAAAGTAAATGTATTATTTCGTTTTTGATACAATTTTGTCTGTTGTGCTATCTTAAACCGTCTTAGGTTTTTATGGACACATTTTTAGAACCAGTGATATTCTACTCTCCGAAAAAGAAAAAAAAAAAACACCCAAATCGAGTGGAAGTTTTTGCTTTTGATGTGAGGAGTGAATAACAAGAAAACGGTGAATTTAGAGTGAAATTGGAGTGACTTTTGAGTGAAAATGTTCATTTTCACTCATTTTAGAGTGACCTTAATAGGCAGGGCTCCACACTAACTTTTATTTTTGGTGGCCCAAAGGCAAATATCAGATCTTTTTTGGTGGCCCGATCAGGCCACCTATGTTCTTCATTTGACATTTTGGTGGCCCGACGTGCGTTTTTGGTGGCCCCGGGCCACCGGACCACCGTTAGTGTCGAGCCCTGCCTTAGGGATCACTTGTCACTCTTCGAGTGATCCCCGAGGTCACTCTAAAATGAATGAAAATGAACATTTTTCACTCTCGAGTGATCCTGATATCTAATATGGGAAAGCATCTACCAATGGCATAAGCTCAGATCAATAATTGTGACACTATAACCCACATGAAATCAGCCTAAAAACAATATAAGAAAAATCTGGTAACAGAAAATACAGTTTCAGCATGCTTATTTGTAAATGTGAATACTATACAGCACGAATAATCAATTTGGACAATTTTATTCGAACAATATACTGAAAAGTAATTTCGCACAGCACATTTCGCACAACAAAGTTGAGATATTGCCGCCATGTCGGATTTTTTTTTTTTTTTTTTTTTTTTTTTGGGGGGGGGGTTCGGATCAGAAGGGCTTTCAAGGACATCTACAGATCAGACATTATTACATATATACCATCATCATTCAGGCGTTTCTACAACAGCAGAGTAACATACAAGTAAAAAAACATATCTTTGATACAGAAGCATTTCTTTTTTATCAAAGATTGGGCCTTACCCTAACACTGGAATGAGCTCCACCCCCCCCCCCCCAAAAAAAAGACCCTCAATATGGTTTACACTAGCACAATATCGTTCGGATGTGTAGGAACATGTAATAGACAGCAATATAAGAAGATTTAAAAGATATATCAAATCATAAGTTATAAGTTGAGATTTAACTTTGACGCAACACACTAAAGGTATTCTACCATTGGGAGAGATATCACATTCGATTTATATGTGCAGGTTAGTTGTATTACAAAACATTCTACCGTGTAAAAAAATTATAATAAAGCCTAAAACATACGGAGATATCACCATTGCTTTTCAAGAAACCATAGCCATAACTGTTGACAATTTAGTATATAAAAAACATTCTTATCAGATCTATTTAGTATAGCTAACAATATTTAGCATTAATTATACTGATTTCAGTTTGTACATTAGTTGTTCTATCCCTAACTCACAGTTTAGAACTAGTTTGAGGAATTAAGTAAAGCTGGGTTTTTGTTTTACGTGCACTAATGGTAAATAATGCCTTGAACGACAACCTCGATTAATTACCGCCATCTTGAATTTTGTGTGGATACTATTTTTATCGCTAAATATTACACACTGGCAAAATTTGTGCCAAATTCCAAGCTCCTATCTCTTTTTGGAAAATACTTTCTGTTCAATTTTATCTGCCTCAGAACAATCTACTATGATGAAATGCTACAGTAATAGCGATCAGCGTCACCTACCACTTGGCATGAAAAGTTAGTTTGCAGGTACTTGCAAGTCACTAGACCGTTACAGTATTACATGTGACCATGTAAACACATTGTATGCAAAATTTATAATGCATAGATGTAATTTTTTCAAGTTTTAGACGTTAACTTGTCAATAGTGCATGATATTGCCTGTAATTCCAGAAATATGAATTATGTCTCAATCTCAGTAAATCTCAATCTCAATCGCAGGTTTCAAAATAATTCTTCAGTTCTTTTTTGATAAATACTAAATCATGCATTTTCACATTTCTTCCTTTTTTCAAAACAATATAAAAATATGGATTCCCCCCCCCCCCCCCCCCAATTTATCACAATACACAGCTAAAGTGGTATCAAGTTTTAGGAAGTTTTACTCTCCTTCATATGACATCAAATGTGTTGCAATCCAATGTCTCTATCAAATTTTATGTTTGAAATGTTAACTTCAATAAAAATGGCGGCCCTATTGGACCGCATTTGTACTTTGGAGGTTTTTGCAACAAATCTATTGAGGTGTACTTACGGAACATTGCTTAGTATGCTTAATATATATTATGTATGGTCTTCTTTATAGAGAGAGTGGAACTCGAAAAGTAAGCACGATCTTGGATTTGACCCTCTGTGACGTCTTTGGGAACAGATGCGTGTAAATGCATATTATGTAAAATGGGATTTCAAGTTTGAGACATTATAACTCCTGAACCAAATACAATACTGACCTCTAATTTTCTCCAAATATTGATTATATGGGAAAGATGTTAATTTCTGCATGGTTTTCATAAACATTTTTAATTTAATTTTTTTTTTACTTTTTAGAGAAATATTCATGGTGCATTCTAAAAAAAGAAAATGTCTCCGTAAAAACCTAAGATGGTTTGAAATAGCATTAAAATGTTCTGAATATATAAAAACCATATAAATAGACAGCAAAACAGACAAAATTGTACCAAAATCGAAATGATACATTTACTTTGGCTCAACGCTTGGGGGGTATTCTTTCTGGCCTTTGAAATATTGGATATCATACATGGACTTACATCGTTAATTCTGGGGCACTGTCTTGGCACTTTCGCATCGGAACGTTGGACGTTAAGTTCATATCATCTTAATTGGTATCTTAGTTCTACATTTCAAAACGCCTGTTCTGGACTTTCACTATGCTTAAGTCCCGGAGTAAGATCACGAAGAAGGTGATGGAGAAGGAGCCGCCAGCGCCGCCCTCGTCGACGCGTCGTCGTGGTCGAAAGACAACCAAGAGTAGGAATGAGGACCCGGCAGCTGTTCAAGGCGGATCGCCTGCAGCATCCGGTGAGTATGGTGGGTCTGCGTGTGTGCATGGTGACGCCTCTTGGCCCACCGTGGTCGATGCAATGGTGCGTGAGCACCACGATGCAATCAAATCAGTAGATCCTAGCCCGATTGGTCAGTTAATTGACCCACCTGACAATCTTGATGCGCTACCCCCAGCCTTGTCGTGCGTAGGGGATGAGCTGGGAAGCGTCGTCCCCGTGTCGGTTAAAGAGAAAATATGGAAGGGGGAGTTTATTGATTTGGGCATCATCCTCAAATCGGACGTAGGTTCCCTGAGTGAGGAGACGTCTTTCAGCCTCGTGCAGGCTGGAGGATCTCTGCAAGTCAGGGGCGCGAGTCGCACCCCGCAAATTGCGAATATCGATATGTGGACGTTGGCCTTTCTGACATACGCTTCGGTGTACGTGGAAAAGCATGGAGGTCGAGCACGCGAGTTGTTTGATCTGATTTGATTGCATCGTGGTGCTCACGCACCATTGCATCGACCACGGTGGGCCAAGAGGCGTCACCATGCACACACGCAGACCCACCATACTCACCGGATGCTGCAGGCGATCCGCCTTGAACAGCTGCCGGGTCCTCATTCCTACTCTTGGTTGTCTTTCGACCACGACGACGCGTCGACGAGGGCGGCGCTGGCGGCTCCTTCTCCATCACCTTCTTCGTGATCTTACTCCGGGACTTTGGCATAGTGAAAGTCCAGAACAGGCGTTTTGAAATGTAGAACTAAGATACCAATTAAGATGATATGAACTTAACGTCCAACGTTCCGATGCGAAAGTGCCAAGACAGTGCCCCAGAATTAACGATGTAAGTCCATGTATGATATCCAATATTTCAGAGGCCAGAAAGAATACCCCCCAAGCGTTCCAAGGGAGGGAAAGTACATGGCACGAAGATGAAAGAAAACGACAAATTTTCAAAGTTCACTGTATAAGACCATGCACGAAATCCAATTGTAGGTGCCCCCTAAATTACTCCCTACTTCCACGACAAACCACCATCGAATGACGCTACCTAAGCGATTTCTTCACCGCGTGCGCTTACCCCCGCTAACGAGAGGGGCAGCAAGGGCAGGGGTCACTTGTTGCGTAATCCCCCCTGCCCTATATCTGCCCGGCAACATCGCTACTGTGTCCCTCAAGAGTAAATTGTTTTAACTTCCTTGCAGTCCGTTAAAACGCATTAAATATGTAAACATTTAGAGTATTAAGTTTTTGTGTTTTCTTTTGTTGACGCTCACCTCTGCTTTCTTCTGTGAAGAGAGTTAAATTTCTGTTCCATAACACTAAGCGCCATAGTTTTCGCGGAAGGCTGTGAAAGATCTTACGTCCCTCACAAGTTGAAAAGTACAGTGTGTCGTAGGTAGCGTCGTATGCAAGCGCATCTGTCCGCAGTTTTTCCGGAAGAACATAAGAGGAAAAGGACGGGGGCTCATCCAGGTATGTCATCTCTATCGTGTCTCTTTCTTTACTCTGATATATCATCACTGGACGAGACTCTAGTTTGGACACAAATAGGAGATGTGAGTATTCGTGAATGATATACACACGTATGTATTACATTATAATATTATACATATTATGTGTGCATATATGCACGTACATACCGTTTCATTTGAAATTCCATCTGAAAGTAAGTTGAGAAGATTATAATTTGATACTACTGTTATAAAGATCCACATTTTTTTTTTATCAATCTTGCTTGATGGTTGAATGTGAATGGTATGATTTCACTTTATATAGCCAGTATTATAAAACTCTAAGACTTCTAGTTTCTGTATTCCCTCGTTGTTGTTGCTGTTGTTGTCTACACCGTCGATTAGAGTTTGCAAGCTCTTCCAGCTCTATGCTTAGGAATATCACTGTACATCGTACACACGATTGAGAAATAAAAAGTGTCACCAAATCGCTTCACGTAATGCTGCGTTTTCGCCATCTTCCCAGCGCCCACGGCACTCACGTTTCAGGCCACCGTGGACAAAAACGGGATGGACGTGAGACAACGCGGTGAGACGGGACCTACGGAGACATGACAGGCCGTAATTGCCGTGGATGCCGTGTCAGATTTTTAAGCTGTTGAAAAAATTGCCACGGCAGTCTCATCAGTGCTAATCAAAAAAGCTTTGTAAGCCGTAATAAACGGGGTGAACGCAACAAAACACAGCAGCATGTAACAGGCCGTAACAAAACTTGGAGGCGGTCCGTAGTGGGACGCGACGGAAAATATCGTGTATTCTAGCCTGACCAGACGCCGTGAAAACGGTGTCTGATAGCTGCATGTTCACCAGAGTGAAGACAAGACTAGAATACCGAGGGGGGAAGCACGGCGCACTATACGATTCGGGAAAAAGGGGGTTGCCGTGGCCAACGGGAACATGGTGTAAACGCAGCATAATGATTGTATACTCATCATCTATTAAGTGTGAATTGGAAATAAGATATCAAAATGTTTAGAGTTTAAAACCAAGACAGTAGGCCTATATTCGAATTATTTTGGACTTCCCTCCGGACATTTTTATCTCTGTCCACAACTGAAAAAAAAGAAAGGTCAGGAGGCCAAACCAGTTAAACCTTTTTCTTCCCAATCTCATTTTTTTCCTCTCATCTCTCTTTTTCGAAACTTTGGAAGTGAGGTATGACTCGTAAACTGAGGAGATAATACAGGCAGAAATATAAGGCAAACCAACACAAGATATAGAGTTTCTTACCCGGAGTATGACACGTAATAATTTTGCCCTGATTGGACAGGCCTTGGTTTGCCACGCCCATCACTCGAGGTTTTCCAGATTGGAAGGTGAACGGACAGGAACACCTAGCGGTGGCTACCACCAGAACGGCGTGCCAAGTCACCACCCCTGTGAAAACACGGAAGATTCTCAGTGATGCATGTCACGTAACTACACACCAGCATATCTACAACAAGCGAAACTCTCTTGCATAATTCATGGGAGGAGGGGGATTTTCCACATTATCTGCATCCACCTATATCAATTTTAAATTAATTCAATCTACTCAACTTTTTGATGAAATCATTCGTTAATGCAACAGGAAACGACAACGCACGTGGTGACAAAAGTAGGGAAGTGGGAGAAACAAGAAGTAATGATTGACATGATATTTACCCTACAAGCCCAGCTTACAGTGTATATTTGGCGTCTATCAAATTGAAATATAGTTATTCGGTTAATTGTATATTGAAATCCTAAATTGAGGTCCTATCACCTGGGGGGTATTTCATAAAGCTGTTCGTAAAGTTACGTAAAGTGACCTATCAAATCTGAACATACATATTTTACCTCACAATATATGATTTCCATATATATAATTGTAATACCAAAATTAAATAATCACTGTCAACGCCTAACCTACCAACACCTAATCTTAATTGCCTAAAATCTAAACTAACTACCATTATCACTTACATAATTGACAACAATTTACACAAAATTGGATTACCTTCAACTTACAATCACTGAACATAACAAAATAACAGAACTATATCCTATACATCTCCTTCATTGCCATAAATGGAGTAAATAAACAAACGGCGTTGTGATCACATAATAAACAAAATCATGGCACACTAATGTATAATATAATACCCACAAACCTGATTTTTAATTAACCAGCCAAACTGAAGACTCTAGCTGAAGGGCTTGCACTTGCAATATCAGCAAATGATTAAAATTGAGTGACACTGTGCTAGTCATGTACACGTTGTATGTTGTAATGGGCAGACAACAAATCAATTGACTAAAGTTGAATACACAGACCATTCACAGTGAAAGGCAAAATACATGTAATCATTTCACATACAAACCTGTGATTCAATTTAATATACATGTACATGTAAACCATAAAGTTGAGGTGTGCAGTAAGGCATGTGCATGCAAAAATGTAGGAATACAATATAACCACAAAATAACACTTTCACACAACAGTGTTGGTATCCTACCCAAAACTGACCCCTTTTTTGTGTGTAAAATCCAGCCGTGTACATATAATAAGCATTATGATTTAAGATGTGTGCGTACGACAAGAGTCTACTATCAAATATCGACACAAATGATACAAATTGCTAAAGTGTGCCCCTACCCAGACCAAAAAAAATAAAATATAAAACAGGTACTCTGCGCCATAAGAAGGGTGAATAAAAGGGCAAGTACAGGCATATTAACAGGAATGCCATGACGATAAACATGTAGTAAAAATATAACAATGCAGGCAGGGAATCTCCCCCAAATCAAAGTATGATACTAAATGTGTAAGAAGTACACATTCATGACCAATATCTGACATCTGTCACTAAATAGGTAACATGGAAAATAATTGTGGACAACAATAAAATAATGGAAATACAGGCCTCTAGAACTAGGAGTAATTACATGTACAAACATAGACTGTCCAATTCCGTGTGGTTGCTGCATATAAACACATACCTCAAGACAAGTAGAACACTTATCAAAAGTAATCAAAAATATAAATTGTACTAAAAACAATTGTGAGTTACCTACAAAATGTACTATTCTATGTGTACAGAGGTACCACACTGAGCAACTAAAACAAAATAAATGAATAACCTGTGAACACAAGCAAGTTATACTCTTCAAATTTTATAAAGATGTCCTTATAACCTACACATCAGCATAATATCACATCATGATACTAATATCTTGAAAACATGATATACGGATCAAATCACGTGAAAAAACAATTACAGTGTATGTGGCAATAGCTATACAATAGGGCATAAAGACGCCAAACAATGGGATTCTAAGCATGGGGGTAAATTACAAAATACTTTAAAAACAAAGTAATCACCTTTGAAACAAATGGGAAAACTAACAAAGGGGGCTGGGGAGGGGGGGGGGGGGGGTTGCCAGGCAGGATGGCAGCATCGGCATCCGGCACATGGGGTGCAGGGGGACAGAAGGGGTAGTCTACGTCAGCCAGTGATAGTACATCATGGACATCATCAGGTGAGCCAACATCTGAAGGACGTGTCGTGTGTCCAACCGCAGGGCATAGGCGGTGACGGGACCATCGGGCAACGAGGTTGGGGGCATCATCGGGTGGGCGCGCTTGACCGACAAAGGCATTGATGCTTAGGGCATGCATCGCGACACACAAGGGTGGGGAAGCGCTGACACAGGCATTGTCAGCTACATCGCAGTCATCGACATCAGCATTGAAGGCGACATCATGTGGGTGACCATCACCATCGTAGACGACATGGGGGACGTAGCAAGGGTAGTCAGTGATGACATCATGAACGGCACAGGAGGGGTCACCAGCACAAGCATTAGAGGTGTGTGGCAACGGGTTGAGTGCGACAACATCCACGGAATCCCAGAAGGGGTCATCTGCATCGACAT
The DNA here is from genome assembly GCF_040938485.1 of Diadema antillarum. Lineage (NCBI taxonomy): Eukaryota > Metazoa > Echinodermata > Echinoidea > Diadematoida > Diadematidae > Diadema > Diadema antillarum. The sequence continues at coordinate 48,898 of NW_027271653.1, read as the reverse complement.
CGTGCGGTCGTGGCAGGGCTGTGACATCGGGCTGTGATGTGCGAGGGCAGATCACATCATGGAGAAGGGTACTGGGAGGGGTTACAGCATCATGGTCACTACCAGCCTGCAGAGGAGCATGATCTGTGTGGTCATGGGGGTGAACACGTGGCATCGTGATCACATCAGCATCCTGACTGATGGTGGGAGGGGCGTTGTTACCACGATCTGGCGAAGTATGGTGATGTACCACAGTAGACCAACGCGCATCATCTTCCAGGTTTGGGGATACGACCGCTTTTCCACATGCACTAGGAACATTGTCATGACTATTATCATTGTACTCGAGCACCTGTGGGGTTGAAGCATCGTCACTGGCAGACAGGGATGGCTCGTTAAGTGGAGTCATCTTCAAGGGCTTCGCAACAGCAGCCGGCGCCTGTACAACAGTGCGCATTGGATGAATATCGTCAAAAGCCGGCGCATGCATATCGACGCGCATGGGATGATTATCATCGACTGCTTGAGCATGCTCAACAGTGCACATGGGACGAGAACTGACTGCTGGTGCATTCGTTGCACTGACACACGTGTCTCTGGCACTGTTACCTTTCAACCTTAAACCCGAAACCAGATACACATACTGCTCATCAGAAATGTATGAGTCACTCAATGGAACACCATGATAATCAGCTGGAAAATCTGGGAATGAGAAACAAGGCTTTTGTGTGGCCATAGCAGAGTGTGACTCAGCTGAACTACCATTTATATTGGCAGAGCCATCAGGACACTCAGCGTTGTGTCCAATACGAAATGTAGGGAGAATGTCAGAGCTAGGCTCAGTAGGCACTGCAGTGCAATAACCAGAATCGGAGCCTTGCTCAGTTTCAGACAGACCTGGGCCACTTACAGAGCTATAATCAGCCACAACAAGGGTGCATACAGAGCTATGCTCAGTCAAGGAGGAGAAACTTGCAGAGCTGGGCTCAGTCATCTCCGGGGAATGCACAGTACTATATTCAGTCACATCAGGGGTATGTAGTTGTACAGAGCTAGGCTCAGTCAAATCATGGGAAAGTACAGAGCTTTGCTCAGTTATGGTAGAGAAACTTACAGAGCTGGGCTCAGTTATCTCACTGGAATATACAGTGCTATATTCAGTCACATCAGGGGAATATCCAGAGCTATGCTCAGTCACAGGGGAAACTCTAGACCTACGTTCAACTGAGTATTCAGACTGGCAAGCATGATCACAAGCAACATCACTGTACAGACTAGGCCTAGTCGAGTCAGTGGGGCTTGCTGCAATGGATTTCGAACTGGGATACTCACACTCAGTCTGTTTCTCAAGGGAGACACAACTCACATCGACGGATGAACTACATGAACCTTCCTGCACTCTAGACCCATAGCAAAAGTTTGAATCATCACTGAATATGATTTGTTGTTTTGATGGGCGTACAGCGATCATTGTTCTCCATGAATGGAGCACCGGCAATCACGTCAACATTCAAATCACTCATAACTACACCATTAAACCACAACTCTTTATCATTGTGTGTTAGCATGCAGCATGTGAGGCCAACAAAATTGCCATTGGCAACATCTTTACTAATGTAATCATATCCAGCATCCTCAATCAAAATATCGCATTCCAACATGTCTGCAAGAGACTCGCTCATCATGTCCACCTTGGAACCACTCTGCACACTTACAACAACTGCATGACTTCCTCTGTTTGCAATGAAGTAAGGTGAACTAGGAAGCTTACATCTACGGAATTCGGACTGACATCCGTGCGCCGAAGCGCTGGGGTCGTACCACTGCGTCGGTACGTGTGACCCGGGCTCGGTAGCCAACAAAACTCTGTATGTGTGGGACTGAACTAAGCAACAACGTATCGGTAAGGACCTGGCGTTATCACAACACTATCTTGCTGAGCGCTGGACCTCAATATAAAGAGCGAGATTTCTCCTGATTGATGTTTGAGATGCGCTTTTAAAGTGGGTATCCTTTTTGATCCCGTAGCTGCCACCACGCCAATAAAAGAAGAGAACATCCAGCGACACCAGATACGGGTTGTGGTCAGACTTTAATCACTGAGCCCGAGTGACTCTAAAACCATCGCCAACAGATGGCGTAACATTTTACAATCCATATAACACAATCCACATGATAACACTGGCGCTGGTTTTTTTTTTTCGGTTTGACAGAAGAAGATTTTAAAAAAAAAAAGAGTTTAGGGACCCGGAGACTTCCACTCATTTTAACAAATTGAGAGCATATCACCATAAAGATGCTGCCTGACAAGTTTGGTGAAAATCCGTTGTGGGAATTAAAAAAACGAAAACCAAAACGGTAAAGGCTAAATTAATAAACATTTTTGTTAGACGTCTAATTAATCTATGGTATATACCATCGGTTCGTTATAGCACCATTGAACTTGAAGTACATGATTTTTTACATTCCCCGGCAGCGTTTTTACGTTACCCTGCGACAGGATTTTACATTTCCCGTTGATGCAATTTTCGAAACTTTTTCTTTTTCGAATCCCGGCATTTTCACAAATCCCGGCTCCGCAGAAAGACTCTTCGTTTTCTCTCTGAGTCGTCGAAATCGCGTGAGAAGATAAAGATTCTGTACCATTTTCTTTCTCGATGAGTCTACTGCGCCTGGCAAGAATATTGTCTTCGATTCTTCCCCTCTACCTAGTTTGCAATATTCAAATTCGTAGAGAATTCGATCTTGTAAAAGGATACACATATGAAGACCGGCTTACATTGCATCAACAAGGAATAACATGTAGGCCTATTCAGAAAAATTGGCTTACTTCAAACAAGAAAGCGGCCTCTGTATACGGCATAAAAATGCCAAAAATTCAAACGTTGTTTCATGACACCTGACCTTAAATGGTCAAACAATAATTTGCTGTTTCACAGTCATCCTCGCTGTCGTGTTTCATAAAAATACAGTCCACGAAAACTGGCCAAAAATGGCCTTGAAACAAACTTTTAACAGTACTGTTCCGTTACCTTGTTTGGCCAAACGTCAAGTCGATGTCAGCTTCCTTGCATCATGTGTAAAAATTAAGGGTCCATATTCCCCAGGGGTCCATATCACCCCCAGTTACCCTCTATGAACTTTGTGATAAACATTTTCTCGATTCTAAGGATATCTAAGCGTTTCTGTGGCTGCATACGCATGCTTTTAAGAAAACGATCAACATTACTTACATGTCAAACCGACAGATTCGCGTTTACTGAACATTCTTTTTCCCCTCTTTTTCACGTCTTTGATTTCAAGGAAGGATGCAGCGTTGAGTAGGGTGTCGATTGTACCAGTCAGAAGAGATGCACGATGTCCCTGGTAGTCAGAGTGGGTGTCTGTTCACACAGTTACCACTAAAGTCTTGTCGAAGATTCGTTGCACCATCGATTCTAGCTTTAGACAAAGAAATATCTCCCGGCTCAGTGTTGAGATGATGCTTCATTGACATTTATTACCACGAGAAAGTAGAATGGGTGAAGGGCATACAACATCACTCTTAAAGACAGTGATTAAACTGAGAAAGGTGGCATAAACGAGCCGGATCGCGTGAAAAATACTTTTTACAAGTTGTCTGTTTAACGACTTTCTTGTAACTCTCTTCCATTTTATATAACGATGTTGTAAAGACATCAGTCTTCTGTAGTAAAATAAAACAATGAAAATCCCTCAGGATCAATAAATATCCCTCAAAGTTAAACTGGTACCAATTTGATGTAAATTGGCAAGGATGGCTGCTCATCAAAACCTAATAAACTCCTTTTATTTCTTAAATTCGTGACAAAATGTATCTCTGAATTAAATCTATGTATTAAAACGGGTTAGATTGCTTTCATCTCATACTGTATATAATTTCTATAAATTGCATATTGCGCAAATATCAGAACTGGTTTATACAGTTACTAGACATTTGTTCATGCATATTATTTGGAGAGCCAACTAACAAACTCCAATTATCAATCTTTGTTTCCGCATGTTTAAACAGAATATATACATTACTTTTTTATCTTCAGGAAAATTCTTTGACACTTTGACGATGTATAATGATATGGGTTAAGATTTCTTCGTCTTCAAATGTCGTGGGTAGTACAATCGAAGTCTTCAAACAGGGATGTTATTTGTAATTGTTGGTCATTTGTTCATGAAGCAAAGAAAAGAGCCCTGTAAAACAGGAAAGAGTAATCATTCAATACATCATAACACATGAAGGTTACATCTCTTGTGAGTCTACACAATTTATATTTCTCATTTCTATTTCTAATTTACATGTATATTTCTTGTAAAATGATAAGATCCTCAGCTACCGATACAAGCTATGCATTAATATTCTACCTCTGTATACCATCCTGAATTCACAGAGAATAATGAATTAACTGTATATCCGGAGAACATCGTCACCTCGAAATTACATGCAAATCCTCCTCGTTATCCTGTGAAATCAGTCCTCATGAAAAATTAGTATACAAAATTTAGCACTGGGAAACGAGTCCTTCAAACTGTATACTACTGTAAATGCAAAAGCTTGGGTGTCACAATTAGATGCGGATGTCAATGAAACAACAACCAGTGCAAAATTACAAATTCAGATTGTAACTGTATGTAATTAAAGGTAATTATCATAAATATATATACCTACAATTACATCCAATTAAATAATAAACTATCTAACATTACCCTTTACTATAATCACCTATTACTACCATATTACTTGCTATCAATTGAGCTGATACACTAAACGACACACTCTTGTATGTATGTATGGATGTATGCATGTATGTATACCAATATACCATCAAAATATAAAAGTTCTGCGTCGGTGTGTAATAAATAGATATCAAGAGTAAAAACAGTCGTATAAACACCGCAGGAGCCAATATATATATATATTCATATATTCTGTTATACAAAATAAAGACTGTCAAATTATTGCTCACCCGGGCTCAACAGCCAACTTTTACGGATTTTACGCACCATCACAGTCTCAACGGAAACTGGCGCCTATTATAATGGTCAGGCCCCGACTGGATAAATCAAATAAAAGTCGATGATTGTTACAATCATAAACAGTACTACAGCACTTTCTTCTGCTTATCATTCAGTTACGGATACAGACTTCAAATTCTCTTATCTGATCTGAAAAATACAAGATGTAAGTTTGGCTACTGTATCCAGAATTTCATTCGCCAAGAAAAAGTTAATGTAAATAAAAAAATACAAAAGAACTGAATGATCATTTCTAACCGTCTTTTTGCCGCCAACATTATTTTAACAGAGTGTATTCATATCCAACTCAATTAAAATCTTCACAGTATGATTCCACTCACTTAACCTTGCTTCTGACCATAATATTCCAATTTGAACGCAACAAAAAACCTTTTGACGAATCTCCAAAACCAGATATTTCACTGACTATACATCTCAACACAGCCAGCTCACTTGGCTTGATCTCAACAAAGATATCACATACTTGTGTATATACATACTCTCACACAAATTGCGGACACAGAATACCTACATTCACATGATTTATGCCTGCACTAATGAACAACCAAATTAACAGAGATTTGCAGGAATTACAGCAAAATCTATCTCAAACTCACCAAAAAAAAAGGTCATTCTATACATTGTACATAATGGTTGCCACACGGGCACTCCCGGGCTGATGCGACAGAGCTTCCGACCAGCGACCTCACCCTCTCACAGGTTACTGCAGACTGCTGAAGCAATATTTTTCTACCTCAAAGGACAAGTCCACCTTCATATACATAAGGATTGAGAGAATGCAGCAATATTAGTAGAAGACATCAGTGAAAGTTTGAGGAAAATCGGACAATCCGTTCAAAAGTTATGAATTTTTTAAGTGTCTGTGCAGACACTGCTGAATGAGAAGACTACTGCAGTATATACACATACAATGAAGACCGGCTTAAGCCCCCGTTCCACTATGCCGTTCTCGCTACGATTTGACAATTTTCTCAGGTCGGGAAGGATCGGGTAAAACCTGAGCCGATCTGGACACAGTACGATGTTAGAACGCTCTAAGTACGCTGCAGTTACGACTACCAAGTGCTTGCTACGCTCTTACTACGATGATCGGGAATTAGACATAGCGATCTCTGCCGCTGCCGGTACGCTTTAGAACGATGTAGCTACGCTGTTAGTGCGATGTTGCCGATGTTATCCGATCAATGCACGCTGTATCTACGCTCTGAACGATCTATACGATCTTATCACGCTCTTACCCCGTTCAGAGAGCTGAAAAGTGCCCGATGTGCCCCGATGTACCCCGATTCGACTGTGGGTCAGCAGTCAGTCAACTTATTAGCATGCAGAACCGAAGAAATATACTGTGGACCTCGAAGATTCATTCTTCTTTTTTTACTTTTGATTTTCAAAGTTGTTGTTGCTTCGTTATTCTCACTACTCTTTCTTCATCAGTGAGCCCGTGCTTCTGTGGGTCAGCAGTCAGTCAACTTATTAGCATGCAGAACCGAAGAAATATACTGTGGACCTCGAAGATTCATTCTTCTTTTTTTACTTTTGATTTTCAAAGTTGTTGTTGCTTCGTTATTCTCACTACTCTTTCTTCATCAGTGAGCCCGTGCTTCTGTGCCTCCAGTGCCCGGGTTATGACCCACCATTTCCCTCTCCTCTCCCCTCCCCCCCCCCCCCCCCCCCCTTGTCCACCTCGGACTTACTACCTTCTTCACTACTATATCTTTCTATCCTCTCATCAATTTTTTCCTTACAAGAGAGCCGCCATGTGTTTGTTAATGTGCGTCCGTATGTGTGCATGTATGTGTGTATTACTCTGTCTGTCTTTTTTTTACTACCGCTAAGGGAAATTTGTTGCTGTTGTTTTTTGCAATTATGTATATTTCTCTATGAGGGGACTGCATTCTGATACTACAAGCTCTGCTTTTTAGCAGTCCCCTCCATTTCCAGCAATATTTTGTATGCATTTACCACAGTGACGTAACTGTTATTTGTATCTCTGTTGATGATTTGCCTGTATCTCTTTTACAATGTTATTCTGTTCATCGCATTGTGGTACTGATTTCATGACGTCTGTGTATATGAGTGTTTCTTTGTATTTTTTTATTATTTGTTTGTTGGAAGACGTGAAGTGAAATAAATCAACTTGAACTTGAACTTGAAGAGCCTCCTCAACTCACGGTTCTTTTGCAGCAATGCATTGTATAAATAAAGACGTGCTGATTTTTCGAAGGATTTTTCTTGATGTCCTTGCTTTTATAGTCCGTCTTCCTCCAGTTGTAGATGATTTCATATTCTTCAAAATTCTGCTATGTCCTCTTCCTCCTCTTTCAGCATCACGTGCAGTCTCTCTTTCTTCGCCTTTTGGGTAGCTGCTTCGCTGCTTTCTTCTCTTCTTTTTCTTCATCTCTTCTTCTTCTTCGAAAATTACAGCTAAAATTGCTTCCCGTTCTTGTGCCGATGTTACTACGCTCAGAAAGACCTTGTTACGCTCTTCCCGCTGCGTTTACGTCGTCATTACGCTCTCCCCGCTGCGTTTACGCTGTCACTACGCTCTCCCCGCTTGCCGTACGATTAAAAATATGTCAATTTTGATCGGGGAGATCGGCAAGAAATTTTGAACCGGTTCAAAATTTCTTCCCGATCTGAAAAACTGCCCGCTCCAACCCCGACCTCCACACGCTGCTGCTACGATGCTTCCGATCCCCGTACGCTTTTGCCGCTCTCTCCCGATCTGCTAGATCGGGACAGATCGGGGTCCAAATCGTGATAGTGGAACGGGGGCTTTACATTCATTGCATCAACAAGGAATAACATGTATTCAGAAAAATTGGCTTATTTCAAACAAGAAAGCGGCCTCTGTATACGGCATAAAAATGCCAAAAATTCAAACGTTGTTTCATGACACCTGACCTTAAATGGTCAAACAATAATTTGCTGTTTCACAGTCATCCTCGCTGTCGTGTTTCATAAAAATACAGTCCACGAAAACTGGCCAAAAATGGCCTTGAAACAAACAAACTTTTAACAGTACTGTTCCGTTACCTTGTTTGGCCAAACGTCAAGTCGATGTCAGCTTCCTTGCATCATGGGTAAAAATTAAGGGTCCATATTCCCCAGGGGTCCATATCACCCCCAGTTACCCTCTATGAACTTTGTGATAAACATTTTCTCGATTCTAAGGATATCTAAGCGTTTCTGTGGCTGCATACGCATGCTTTTAAGAAAACGATCAACATTACTTACATGTCAAACCGACAGATTCGCGTTTACTGAACATTCTTTTTCCCCTCTTTTTCACGTCTTTGATTTCAAGGAAGGATGCAGCGTTGAGTAGGGTGTCGATTGTACCAGTCAGAAGAGATGCACGATGTCCCTGGTAGTCAGAGTGGGTGTCTGTTCACACAGTTACCACTAAAGTCTTGTCGAAGATTCGTTGCACCATCGATTCTAGCTTTAGACAAAGAAATATCTCCCGGCTCAGTGTTGAGATGATGCTTCATTGACATTTATTACCACGAGAAAGTAGAATGGGTGAAGGGCATACAACATCACTCTTAAAGACAGTGATTAAACTGAGAAAGGTGGCATAAACGAGCCGGATCGCGTGAAAAATATTTATTACAAGTTGTCTGTTTAACGACTTTCTTGTAACTCTCTTCCATTTTATATAACGATGTTGTGAAGACATCAGTCTTCTGTAGTAAAATAAAACAATAAAAATCCCTCAGGATCAATAAAAATCCCTCAAAGTTAAACTGGTACCGATTTGATGTAAATTGGCAAGGATGGCTGCTCATCAAAACCTAATAAACTTCTTTTATTTCTCAAATTGGTGACAAAATGCATCTCTGAATTAAATCTGTGTATTAAAACGGGTTAGATTGCTTTCATTTCATACTGTATATAATTTCTATAAATTGCATATTGCGCAAATATCAGAACTGGTTTATACAGTTACTAGACATTTTGTTCATGCATATTATTTGGAGAGCCAACTAACAAACTCCAATTATCAATCTTTGTTTCCGCATGTTTAAACAGAATATATACATTACTTTTTTATCTTCAGGAAAATTCTTTGACACTTTGACGATGTATAATGATATGGGTTAAGATTTCTTCGTCTTCAAATGTCGTGGGTAGTACAATCGAAGTCTTCAGACATGGATGTTATTTGTAATTGTTGGTCATTTGTTCATGAAGCAGAGAAAAGAGCCCTGTAAAATAGGAAAGAGTAATCATTCAATACATCATAACACATGAAGGTTACATCTCTTGTGAGTCTATACACAATTTATATTTTTGATTTCTACTTCTAATATTTATGTACATATATATTTCTTGTGAAATGATAAGTTCTTCAGCTACCAATACAAGCTATGCATTAATATTCTATCTCTTTATACCATCCTGAATTTACAGACAATAATGAACTAACTGTATATCCGGAGAACATCGTCACCTCGAAATTACATGCAAATCCTCCTCATTACAATGTGATATCACCCCTCATGAAAAATTAGTATACAAAATTTAGCACCGAGAAACAAGTCCTTTCAAACTGTATACAACTGTAAATGCAAAAGCTTGGGTGCCATAATTAGACGGATATATCAATGAAACAACAACTGCAAAATTACAAATTCAGATTGTAACTGTATGTAATAAAAGGTAAGTATATCATAAATATATACGCCTACAATTATATCCAATCAAATAATCAACTATCTTATACATTATATACCCTTTACTATAATCACCTATTACTACAATATTTCTTGCTATCAATTGTGCTGATACACTGAACGAAACGCTCTTGTTCTTATGTATATTTAAATATATATATTATTTATGGATACATATATATATATATATTTTTTTTTTTTTTAATATTCTGTTATACAAAATAAAGATTGTCAAATTATTGTTCACCCGGGCTCAACAGCCATCTTTTACGGATTTTACGCGCCATCACAGTCTCAACGGAAACTGGCGACTATTATAATGGTCAGTCCCCGACTTGATAAATCAAATGAAAGTCATTGATTGTTGCAATCATAAACAGTACTTACTTTCTTCTGCTTATCATTCAGTTACGGATACAAACTTCTAATTCTCTCATCTGAAATATACAAGATGTAAGTTTGGCTACTGTATCCAGAATTTCATTCGCCAAGAAAAAAAGCTTATGGATCAAATCAGGATCAAATAATTAAAAGCCCATGTCATGACACAAAAAAAAAGAGCAGACTTAAGGTAGGTTTCATGTGAATATGGAAAAATGAAAGTATTTGAAGGGAGTTTGGAATATTATTTTTTCCCCTCTCTGCTTGCGACTTATACATGATATACCGAACCGTTACATTTATAATGTGATGTGTGTATATACTCGTGATATATATATATATATATATATATATATATATATATATACGTCAGGTTAATGTGTGTGTGTGGCACACATACACACACTATAGCTTCTGACCACACGAGCAAAGAGAGTTAAGGGTTTGGGACGAATACCGATCTAGGGCTTTCAATAGCTCAGTCGGTAGAGCACCGGTCTAGTAATCCGGAGGTCTCGGGTTCGAATCCCGATGAAAACCCATTTTCTTTGCTCAAAGTTTTCGCTATTTATCATTACAATTGTTTCTGATCAGTTTTTCCTTCCTTGTTTCAATATATGTATATATATATATACATATATCTGTTTGTCTGTCTGTCTGTGTATATGTGTGTGTGCGTGTGTGTGTGTGCGTGAGTGTGTGTGTGTGTGCGTGTGCATGAGTGAATCAAAAGATAAAATACATGTAGTTCCTTTGCGTGTTATCAGGCAAGTTTAAAACTCCCTTTATAGAAGGTGCTTATTATTTCTTAACTAGAGAGGGGCCGTCAAAGGCGGCAGACCCACGCCTGAAGTACAAAGTCGGGGTAAACATAATGTGCATTCGGTCATCTACCAGAATTCGGTCACTTAATTGCCAGTGTGCTTTATCACCAGCCAGTGAGTTCTACCAAAGATCGTACACTGACATCGTTGACTGAGGTGTACGATCTTTGGTTCTACAGTCACATCACACGCAAAGTCACATCATTTCACATACGGTAACATTCATTCACAACAGGAAAGTCCTTTAGTCTCCTCCAAAAATCCATCAAATATCCCAAATTCCACCGTCAAAAGTGCAGAATCGGAACTTTTCCAATTAAGTCCAGTTTTAAGAGTATTGTCTACGCGACGGGTCGCCGAAAAAGCGCTAAAAATCGAGAAATACGCCGTTTTCTTGCGGGATATTTTGATTATAGCAAGCCGAGAGTGTGATGATATCAAAGGTCGTATGAGTGTACGATCTTTGATGGTATCCACAAAAGCGCAAAAGAAAAACAAAATTTACGTACCCCCTATGCAATTACCCCTATGATTAGTGTCTACGGGAATTATTCAATGCAAGGGTTGAATGCAAATGTCTACTGCACCAGTATTCGGTCACCAACGAGCGCCGCAACGTCCCCGATGCAATTTTGCACCAACAGTGTAGAGCGCGATGCATTGTCAGCGGCCTTGCACACGCATTGACATTGAGCGCGCATATCGTGCAGTGTGACTGCGACCGAGCAAATGCTCCTCCAACGAAAAAAACAATCAATGTTAATTTGAAAAATCATCAAAATACGGGCCAGTTTGTGGTGACGGGGAACGAACTTTCATAAATCTAGAAGGACATAGTCCCTCAAATAGGCCTAAACGTAAATTTCGGAATTCTTACGAACATTTGAGCAGCGAAGTCGGATCGTTTGGGAGTTTATGTTTTCGTATGGTAGCGGAAAATCGCAAAGTGAGAAACGGAAAATTTTCCGAGTGGTCACTACTAGTGGGGTCAAAACTTCAAGGTCACACAGAATTTGCAAGGGTCAACCGATTATCACCAAAATCTAATCGATTCTTTCCTACCATTATCCAAACATCCCCTGAACATTTCGTGCAAATCCGTTTACCCGTTCTCTTGTTATCTTGTACACAAACAAACAAACAAACAAACAAACAAACAAACAAACATACGGAACCCTTTACATAACCCCCTGCCGATTTTCATCGGCGTGGGTAATGAGCTTCCCTCAACGTAATGACTAATTAAATTTTCAGCAAGGAAGCAAAGTTGCTGTATGACTTAAGCACTCTCATCTATACACGTACTGTTGTATGCCAAATATTCTATTTTTGGGTTGTAAAAACGGATACTGCTTACAAGGCGCTATCGAAAGTGGAACCTATTTACAACAAAGATCAAGTGCATTATTACAGTATGCAGAGCCAAAACGAGCACGACAGAGGAAGACACTAGACCAAGGAAAATATTATTTCATAGAGATTATGCGGCCAAGATAATCGTTAACATTTCATTTTTTTCATTTCATTTCAATTTATTTTCATATTTCTCTCATATATCACAATATAAAATAAATTGATACGAAATTTATACATAACATAATTCAAAATAGAACTTCACCGGAATGTTCAAAAGTTTGTCTTGGTATACACAAGGTCTGTATACATGCGAGTTAAACTGAGATCATAATGCGAAAAATATGATGGGGCCTGCGTAAAAGCAAGCTTGTATAGAGCCGCAGGTCCCGTGATAAAATCAGATTAGGGGAAGCATAAGTACAAATATTTTTAGACCATTCTATAACTGGGGGATCCGATTAAAACGAATAAAGATCAAATCAAATAAGTGTTACTAAATAAAGTACAGAATAAAATACAGAAAGGTCACATGTTGCAACTATAACCTACTACAAGTAAGGACATTGACAGAACAACGAGTGAGATTGTAAGGATTTAAGTGGGTGTGGAGGTATAGATGATGACGTAACAGTTTGGCATAGATACATAAATGGAAGGTGGGCTAATAGAGTTTTTAGTCCATGGGCCAAGACCCGAAACATGGGTTGTTGGTACCATCTGAGGTGGCACAACCTTTTTGGTGTCAGTTTGTTTGTCGGGCATAGATATGCTTATCAAGCTATGATAGCATTTCCAAATGAGTAGCTTAGTCATAATAAATGAATTTTTAACCAATTTGGTCTCGTTTTTATATCCCTATACTTCTGAATCGAAACTAAACCGCTATACAAAGAAGAGCACTGCCTTCTATGTCCACAGGTGTTCTGTTGTAAACGCGGTGCGCTTATTCTTTATTCAAGGCAGCGAAGGGAATATCCAAAGGGTTATGATGTCCACAGCTGTCACGCGGTGCGCTTAGTCGTTATCATATCTAAAGTTCCTCATAAAAGGGATTATCTATACTGTTTTTATACTACCCTATCAACAAATACATCAGTTTTAAACAAAAATCACTCTGTTCATTTACAATATCATTCATTATAATGTATCGTAGTGTACCGGTACATTGTTTTTGCATTATCTTATATTGTTGGAGGGAAATAAAGCGACATTGGCGTGGTCTCAGCATTTTCACCGTAGCGTTTTCGCCGGAAAATGATAAATGATTGAAAGATACGGTAAAATTCACGAAGAATTGCTTTTGTTGTTGTTGTTGTTTTTAGATAAAAGGATATGCACTGTATCATACGCTTTGGATATTCCCTTCGCCGTCTAGAATAAAGACTAAGCGCTGTGGACATCATAACCTTTGGCTATTCCCTTCGCTGCCTTGAATAAAGACTTAGCGCACTGCGTTTACAATAGAACACCTGTGAACATACCATAGAGCTGCATTTTACAGCTCTATGGAGCATACAGAAGACAGTGCTCTTCTTTGTGTAGCGGTTAGTTTCGATTCAGAAGTATAGGGATATAACAACGAGACCAAATTGGTTAAAAATTCATTTACTATGACTAAGCTACTCATTTGGAAATGCTATCATAGCTTGATAAGCATATCTATGCCCGACAAACAAAATGACACCAAAAAGGTTTTGCCACCTCAGATGGTACCAATATCTGGCCTGGCCCATGGACTATTTGTCGTGAATATAAAATATACACTCAAGGACAATGGAGCTCAGGAGTCAAATTCCACACTCTAAAAAGACCCGAGTCAGAACTGACCCGGAACTGGGTCCGTTGGGGTCATACACCGTTCCGGGTCAGAAATGACTTGGAATTTGGTCATGAAGACCCAGAATGGGGTCATCCTGACCCGATTCATGACTCTGAAGGGGTCATATCTGACCACATTCCTTGTCATTTCTGACCCGGAACGGTGTATGACCCCAACGGACCCAGTTCCGGGTCAGTTCTGACTCGGATGTTTTAAGAGTGCAGCGGGGTCCTAAACCATGCAGGCCGTGTGACCATGGTAACAGACAGCTGCCACGCGCAAGAATTCCAACAATCGAGTGTAACAATAAGTGCTTAGAGAGCGCAACAGGTAGACTGATCGAAAAATAATTTATGTACATGGTTAGGATCCCGTCGGACTACTACTAGAAGATAAATAAGATAGACAAGGGAGAAAATACTGAGCAACAAGTACTATACAATATGCATGCCGTAGCTGCTCAAAAGATATTGTTTTAATATTCGTTTGAATGAGGTTAGAGTGGTGCAGCTTGTAACTTCCGTAGGGAGTTTATTCCAGTACTTAGGCCCAGTGAACATAATAATTTTCTTCGCAAAAATTGTTCGGGTACGTGGAATGTGATACGAATAACGTTGGCGGGTTGGATAATCATGAACTGTATAGTTTCTTGTGAACATTTGGGAAAATGCATCTGGTAACTGGTAACATCGACATTTTAGACATTTAACCGCAGCCAAAAATAACTTGAGAGGGCAACGTCGCAATATCATGCATGTACCAACAGAAAACGCATATTCAATTCAATTCAATTCAATTCAATTTAATTCAATTCAATTCAATTAATTTATTTTCATACTTCTCATTTATGGACATTACACTCTAAAAAATTCCGAATCAGAATTGACCCGGAACTGGGTCCGTTGGGGTCACACACCGTTCCGGGTCAGAAATGACAAGGAATGGGGTCAGATAGACCCATTCAGAGTCATGAATTGGGTCAGGGTGACACCATTCGGGGTCTTCATGACCAAATTCCGAGTCATTTTTGACCCGGAACGGTGTGTGACCCCAACGGACCCAGTTCCGGGTCAGTTCAGACTCGGAATTTATACAATAGAAATCAAACAAGTTCTTTTACCTTGTATAAACAATGTGCAGAAAACAAACAATATACATGGTGATAACACAGTAATTACATGTTATGATAACTGGTCAAAATCGAAATCGAAATGGAGTTGATCAAAGAGAAGTATGACGGGACCTACATGAAAGCTAGCTTGTTTGGCTGTAAGCCCCGAGTAATCAGTGCTTGTGAAAAAGGAACGGAGAACGGATAGAAGACAAGCCCAGACCTGATAATGTAATGGTGCCAAATAAGAAAAGCGGGGTATGTCTAATATATACAGAACAACGTACAGAACAACAATTAATGTATACAGAACAACATCAGGCGAAAGACACTGAGAAAGGGAAATCCAGGATGAGGCAAAACGAAAATGAAAAAAAAAATATAATAAAAAAACCCTCCCTTGGAACAGATGCTGCGTCCCATAACACAATGTGTGAATAACATTACATTCTGTATGTATTTTTGCATTTTCCGCTAGTATTTGATTGTCTTCGGAATCATGATCGGAAGGAGAGTTTACCTCTGTCAGTTGTGTTGATTTTTTTTAAGTTCCAATTTATCCCCTCACAAAAAGTGTGATAATTATGAAACCAGCAGATATGTAAACAACTGAGGAGTTACTCATAAGAAAGTTGATATCATTGAATGCCATCATATTATTCGTGTACAACAATTAAAAAACATAATAGATTTCCGAGTTTATTTGTTCATTGCAATCATCAAACTGATATCATGAAAACATGCAAGGGGGAGACATCAGTAAGTCAAAACATTTCACGAGCTTATGTACATGTTTTCGGGGAATAGAGGACTACAAATTCATAAATTTGTAAATGATGTTTTCCAAGTAACTGACATTTGACTGATATGAAAAATGTATTCCCTGTTACATAATTATTACTACAATATTACGGAAAATGATACATACCCTATCGACGTAAAAGTTGAATATTTATCAAAGGCATTATATACCAAACAATTAATGTTGTATTTCAAATCCACACAGATACACACAGATACATACGCGCGCGCACACACACACACACACACACACACACACACAAACTGCGATTGGTCGTTTAGTGACGACAATGTAGCACAATGTCAAATTTCTTCATTTTATTCATTTTACTTACGACGAGTGAACATTGTTCAAGGCATTGTGTCTGATAGACTTTAACAGCTTTATCTGGGCTATTGCGAAGATATCAAATTTGTCTAAAATCTATGTGGACGCATACTGTACATGTACATACAAATTTCGTTAGGGATAAACATTTGAGAAACTATAACAGGATATACCATTGAACTGAACAGAAAAAAAAACCGGCTTGATTGCTTATGTATATCATTAAAACTGAGTGATCATCGATTGCTTTAAACCAATAACCAACTTCTACTTCCTGTCTTTTTTTTTAATTTCTGTTACCAGCCCAACGTAAGTTTACCAACTAGTTTGTCTCATAAGCCAGATAATACAGAACTAAGATAATTCATTTCAAAGGAGAAAATAAAACTGAGCCAAGTTTGGAGCCCTCACAGACTCCACACCACGTTCTATCTCTGTGAGAAACAGTAAGCCTTACTATGTTTGACATTAATAAATAACATCAGTTTAATGACTCTTCACCTTTAACATTACCTCGTATAAACTAAATGAATTAATTTTGTAAGGAATCTATGCTGATTGATAGTACAAAACGCTTTTTTCTAAAGATGAAATGATTTTCATACCGTGTTCACGATCTGTTCACATTATGTGTCATATTGTGGGACACTGTGTTCTTTCCAGGAGGGTGTATATAATGCTTTTCCACAGAATTGATTATTTTAAAACCATACCTAGATATCGAGAGTAAAGCCTGTGGTGAAACAATCGGTTCATTTTTTTTCTTAAGAGTACGGTGTATTGTAGAATTACAGGGGAGAATCAATGATAGCGGCCATTAGATGAAAATAACAATCCATGTATAGTCACTTTTTCAGACATTGCTAAAACACGTATTGTACAACTCTGAGGGACCTTTGCCCGTTGAAACAAAAACAAAAATGCAGAATAAGTCGCACATTTTCCACAGGCGTGGTAATAATGTACGCCATGAAGCACGTAAAAGAATAACAAACGTTGGTTGACATTTTAAGATAAGTGGATATCGACTTTGTCGAATTTACTGCAAGCGGCCAGAGCGCTCTTCTTTATTTTCTCTTCACGTCTAGTCTAGCTGCTGTTTTTTTTTTCTGCAACGTATGCACAATACTTTGTGAATGATTTCTACAAGAAATAGTAATGTGCCCCTGAAACGTCAGTCCCAATAACTGCTTTATACTGAAAAAGGCAAAAATATCCAAATACACATAAACACAGACACACAAACACACACACACGCACACTAATAGATGATAATAACAGCAGTTATGCTAACAAGGTGTTTAATTCTAATGTAATCATGCAATCTTTGACGCGCAACATCATGTTCGTTTAAGCATCCATCAAGGCATGTGCCATATTTTTTCAAGCAGTGGTTATATACAGTTCAAGGATTCGGTGGATGCTTCCGGACCTCAGCTTATATACACCTGTACTCGACACACGCACTTGTGACCAGTTCAACTCGTAAGGTTGTAAAGATATAAGGGGATTTCCGTTGATTCCATTAATTTCTTCTGGTGTTTGTGTGCGATGTGTTTGCTCATTAATTCTGCGATTTTGATTGTGAGAGTGTCAGCCTGCACTACAGAGGTTTCACTTGCACCATCTCTGAGCAAAGAAGAGACTTCATTCGTAAACCAAACTGATATGATAAACGTAGTCATTCTTGTTTCTAATGTAAAATAAACAAATAAATATTTCGATTAAAATCAAGTCACTGTTGTGACAATGACACTATATCCAAACCTATAGTATATGTCTTGAGGGCCTAAATTGATAAAGCCTATACGGCCTTTTGGCGTCTTTTGAAACAGGATTACTACTTTGAAACATAATGCTTCCTTGCTGCACTTTGTAACTAGGTATGTGTGTAATTGCCAGAACAATTGAAAGGTCCGTTCCAAAATTCCAAGTTCTGGTCCTCGTTCCACTTGGACTGGATGGCCAAATAGGGACCGATAAGCGCGAAGAGCAGCGTCCACCTCAGCTCTCGGCTACCTACGTTATTGATGTACATGGTGTGCATTTGAATGGCATTCCAGAAGGACCGATGTTGGTAACTCCTCCTGCGCTCTAGAGCGTGCCGAAACCGCTGCCACAGATACTCCAGATTCACGCCACCCAAAGCAAAGTATGGAAATGTCAGAAACATGGCTTTCTCCGACCAGACAACTACATCCATATAGATACGATGTTTGTCACTCCACAAACTTGTATCTTGCGCGGCGATTGCGTAATCCCACGAGAGGCGAGACATTATACCCCACGTGGCTGTGACCATAGTGAAAGCCATCCAAACACCCATCATCTCGCGCAGCACGAGGTAGTCCTGATGGACTCGACAGATGTAGCGGCGCGCATCATCAACTCTTTCGTCGACAGACAGGCCCTGCGTGACGCGCGCTACGCGCTTTAGTTCGTAATAAAGAGAGACTCGATGTAAGTACATAATGTACCAGAAGGAGCCGTACATGATGAAACCAACACAAGCAGACACGTCGCTGAAAACATAAAAGGCAATGTGACATTTATGGTTAATAATCTTTGACTCTGCACATCGAAGGACCGCATGAACCAACGGCCACACGTTGAACAGAAGCATGAAATGCGGTTTGAGGCTTGTTTTGTGAAAGGAGTGGATGATGCTCACTCGACGGTAAACGAACTCTGGATCCAGCGGACATCGACTAGCGACGCTGGGCTTGACAAAAACTGCACGTAAACGAGTTGCTAGGCTGTACGCTGGGATGACGAGCACTTGAATGAGGTAGGTGACATAGGAGAACAAGAAGAGAAGTTCGCTTGAGCGCCCCCACAGTTCGCTCAGATACACGTAGCCGTCGGCGCACAGCATTGCCGTCGCCAATGACAGAAACAGAATTGCCATGAAATCTACTCCAATCGAGCACCATGATCCTGGAATCATAGAGAGAAATAGAACAAGAATATAAGGGGGAAAGGAAGGAGGAAATTAGCGGAAAGAAAGAGATGAGAAGTATAGGTGGAGAATAGAAAATACGGGAAAGAGGGGAGAATGACATGAATCAACACCGAAGGAGTTTTTAAAAAATTGGGGAAAACTATAAAGGATGTAAGTGGCGGAAATATTGATTATTGTTCTCACTTCCATTTCAGTACATCTGTGCCTTGTGACTAAGCGAACTGTGTCCTAATACCCGGCGAGTTCTGCGGAAAGTCAGGAAACCAATGTATTCATAAAAAACGATCGATAAGACATGTTCCCAACGTTCATTTGTATTTGTTTATTTATATTTATATTTAAAAAATTCAGGGCTTGGGGAGCTTTCACACCTACAACCAGTGTCGACCCTACGCCAGTCTGACGAAGTATCCGTTGATGCTTGATTCAAGGATTTACCCACACACTTCCCATACTAGTTTGCTTCTTGCACTTTTTGCAACCATGAGGTCGCAGTAATCACTAACAATCACTGAGTTTTCGTTGCCTAGTTATGAAGCAATGTAATCTGATACATAAAACTATTGTTAAGACTAAAGCATATAGTTCTCAGAAGGACTCAGAAATCACCTTCCACAATTCGGAATTTGCTTGCAATCATTTTGAAAGACTCTACCAAGAAATGTATCTGGCTGACTCGATTTGCCAGGATGATGAGTGTACTGTTGTTTTGGATTAATTCGAGATCAGAGGTGGGAAATGCCCTATAAATGTCGGTGTGCCCGACAGTTTTTTTTCCTGAAGCGCCCCTCTGTATAAAACATCAGGTATAGCAAGCATGTTCTCAGTTTGTAGTAACTTCGGCGTATCTTGGGTAATATTTCGCAAATCGTCTTTGCCCAGCTATATTGAGGTATCACAGCGTTATTTCACATATTTCTTATGCATAGGTCTC
This sequence comes from Diadema antillarum, assembly GCF_040938485.1. NCBI lineage: Eukaryota > Metazoa > Echinodermata > Echinoidea > Diadematoida > Diadematidae > Diadema > Diadema antillarum. The sequence goes on along the minus strand of NW_027271653.1, from coordinate 28,675 downwards.
GATATTTCTATTAGAACAACAGCAACAACAACAACAACAAGGCTGCAAGAATTGTAACTTCATGGGAACTATGTTTTACCTTTAACAGCATATATACTCAAGAAATTATCACTGTTATTATCATCATCGACAATTTTTCTTTTGATTTATTCATTGATTTATTTTATTTTATTTCTGAATTACTTTTCCATACATAGAAATACAAAGTCAATTCAATGAACTAATCTAACAGTTAAAACAAATAATGATTAATTCAAATACCCAACATTTTTTTTTCTAACACAATGCAAAATGAAAACAAACAGGCATTATCTTATGCATATATTTATGCATACATAGGATCCCGTATATAAACAGTGTCCAAAGACAAATTAAGCAAGTGTTGATGTACAGAAATTCAGGAGACCATCATCATAAGCAAACGCTTGACGAGGACAACGGCCTCTGGCCATTTAGTAGGCGCCACCGAAGGAAGATTAATGCGAGAATTTAATATGCATTGTTTGCTGCTTAGATATGGAACTATGAAGAAGGAGGGTGGCCACTTCTTTTTATGGCGTTTTATTCATGCCGTTTTGAGAAGACTTGCATAGTTACTTTGTTGATATGGCTTCAACAGTTCAGCCCTTTACAGTGCATCTTAAACATTTTAAAGGTCATTTTGTGTTCGAATCGTTGTTTGATGAACATAGAATTGAATAGATCTGTAAGTATAATATGCATCGTATACATGTTGTATATGACAGATATTAAACGAAACTGAAACGATTGCATAGAGTCCGTAAGGAGAGATACATACGTTTAAATTCTTCCTCACTCGAACGTGGCTTTTCAAGGGAATCGTCGTCGCCAGCATCTATGATAGGCTGGTGGTCATCAGCGTGTGACTGGGTACCATCTTGGGAAGTGTAACCGGAGGCGACGTCGATTTGAGTGGCGTTGACATCGGATGACATACCGGATGAACGAGGGCGCCAGGCACCCACCACCACGAGGGCGATCCCAACGGTAATTGGAGGAGTCTTCTGGTCTTCATCGCTGCTGCTCGGTGAGCTCGCTCGAGCATCGTCGCCGTTGCCTATTATGGATTCAGACGTTCTGAAGTCCACGACGTTGTCACCTCGAGAAAGACTTGCGCCATCATCACAGCTCATTCCCACCTCAGGGCCAATGATACCTCGTCCTATGAGGAGGGAATCATATTGGTTAAAGTTGTGGTTTGCAAAACACGGCTCCATTACAATCCTCCCTTTCCCTTCACAGGCTGCAACAGGTTGTAGAGCAATGTTGCAAAGACAAGGAAGACGCAGTTGAAGTATGGGCAGGCAACCGTTGGTGATAGACCAAATAAATTAATGCGCACTACTCACGATGCACGGTTGATATACTTTGTGATGCCCAAAGTATTGCTTCATACCTTTCAGACACTTAGGCACTTGGCTCGTGCCAGAATAATGAAATTGAGAGTGATATTATCTTAATAGCCTGTGAATCGCCTTTGCTCAAGAACGCTCTTGATATTCATCCAACCTAGTTTAGAGATTAAAGGACGTCCGATGAAGATGATTAGTATCGGGGGTTTTTTCTTCTTCTTCTTCTCCTCTGGAGGGGAGAAGTAGGTCTAATGAAATATTCTAGTGGTTTGGGTTTTGTATACATTTTTGCTTTTCCCTTCTTTACCAGTATCGCACATGACGCCAAGTCACTACACGGAAGTATACTCAGTAACCTGTTTAGATGAAGCGATGTATCTGCATGAAAAGAACGTAAACAAAGCACTCTGAAACACGTAAATATTATGAACAGTGACCGACTTTCACTCAGTCCTGGGTTTCTATTATTCAAGAAGCTATAAAAACAGACGGTATCGGAGTTTAAATTCTTACTAAAATAAATCTTCACTATCTATTTTTTCACTATGCTATTTATTTCACTAATGTAATCTCGGCAAACAGGAGTTCGCTCCATTTTTTCACCCCTTTTTGTTTTTATCTAAATTCTTGCCAATAGATTATAGATGTTCGTAATTGCACCAAGTTAGAGCTGTATGTCATTGTTTTTGTGGTTATAATTACGTCTGTGTGCGTGTGTACATGTGCATGTGTGTGTGTCTGTCTCTCTATATGTCTGTAAAAGTGTGTGCAGGCCCGTAACTAGGATTTTTATGGAGGGGGGGGGGGGGTCAGAATTAGAAAAATTAGACTACTTCGGGGCTTAATCACCTGGCAAGCAAAAGCAAGCAAACAGACAAAAAACACAGGCTCCCCCGTGCGATTTGTTTGCCCCTTTCATGTTTTTTTTCCAAACGGGTGAGGGGGGGGGGGCCTTCCGCGACTCATGTTGCTTTTTATTTCTTTTATTTTTTGGCTGCTACATGGAAAACGGGGGGGGGGGGGGGGTTCCAAGGCATCCCCTGAACACACCCCGACCTCTCAGTTACGGGCCTAGTGTTTGTTTGTTTGTGTGTGTGTGTGTGTGTGTCTGTGCTTATTTGGGATTTGATTTGATTGTGGTCCCTTTGTATCAAGACGTAAGCAATCAAGCTATCAGGAGTGAAACAAAACAATTACGATTGTATGATGAAAATTGACCACTTTCAACCATACAATGTCGATATAGTGCTTTCTTAGTATAGCGTGTGTCCCGAGGGTTGTGCGACATTTCGCGATCAAACTAGCAAGTAATGAATTAAACAATATTTGTTTTTTAATGTTCGATATAACCACAGAATATATAGGTAAATATTGATATTTCCAAGTGCTGAAGTAACCACTGGGCCTGTATAATTTATTTTTGTCCGCGATGGTGCAATCCATAAAAATACAAATAAAACTTTTTCCCCCCCTTTGGAGTTACCCATTGGAGGAAACAGGTCTACACAATCAATACGTAATATCATGTGAGATAACCCTGTCATTATATTCTCTTGTTTTTCCCTCCGTTAATCCCACTAAAACTACAGATTCAAAGAATGAATTCCGGAATGAAGGCCATGCTGGTATAATAGTATTCAGGATGATATCAGTTCTGTGATGGAAAGAAGAGATACCCCTGTTAGCGTGTACACGTGTATTCCTGAATGTAAATGTGAATGCTTGTCGGGACTCATTGTCTTGCACAAAGTAATTAAAGGGATAGTACAGTATTGGTGGAGATGAGAATTGGGCTTTTAACTTTTTGCAAGATACCAAGAAAACACTTATGAAATAGTACAGAGCATACCATTTTAAGAGGTATTCAAAGTTAACTTGATTGAAATTGGGTTTGGAATGACTGAAACATCCAAAAACAAGGTAAAACAAAGCGATCGTGATAAAGTGTGGGTCCCACACTTTATTAGAATCGCTCTTTTTTGGATATCTCAGTCATTTCAAAACCAATTTTCATCAAATAAATGTTAAATTCCTCATATGTTTACATGTTCTTTTATATTTCATAAGAGGTTTCTCATTATCTCACCAAAAAATGTTAGAAACCTGAAATTAGGTCTCAATCAAAACTATACGATCCCTTTAAGCTGCTTGTGTTGCATTAATTGAGGAGTAAACACAACACTGCATTAGATTGTACAACAAATCTATTTGTCCTGTAGTAAACAAGCCGACACCACTTTGACTAACATAATCATTCAAAGACATCAGCAAGTATAAATATGAATATATATATATATATATATATATATATATATATATATATATATATATATATATTTGTGTGTGTGTGTGTGTGTGTGTAATCCCGAAGTGGCTCCTAGGAAGAACCTCCAATTTTTTTTTTAACGTAATTTTGATTATGAATAATATGAAAGCGAAAGTGGTGTTCGTATATCTTGGGTCTGTGAATCATAATCATGTTTACTGCTTTCGATGAAGTGTGTAGGCGTAAATGAAAGGTTGATTTTTTTTTTGAAATTTGAGCAACATATCCGCAAAATTTAACATCAAAAGTATTTATATTCATTTGACTCTTCGTACTTTGGTTTTTGGTAGATTTCTTCTTCTTTGGTAGATTTGTTTATTCAAATGTCTTTCCAAAAGATTTTATACATTTTTCAATTTCAATTTCAATTTTATTTCCATTTCCATTGAATAAACAGGGAAAATTATATACAATACATTTACAGAACATATTTGTAACAATTTCAAAGAAAACGTACAAGTGGTCACGAGTAACAACAGAATTTCCTTTCTAAGGTATATACATATACATAATACAAAGATTAGAATGGAAATGTGTCCCACTAAAGAGCAAAGCTTGTAGGGTATGGGACCCTCGGAAAATACGTACACAAAATCAAAGAAACCAATGTCAACTGACATGAAATTAACTTAAGAAGGAAAAAGAAAGAAAGAAAAAAAAGGAAAAAGAAGAAAAAAGGGGAAATGAGACTATGGTACATGTGTACCGTTGAAATGTCTACATCAGTATTGCGCATAGGTAAATCAAATGAAGAAGAAAAAGAATTTAAGAAGAAGAAGTAGAAGAAAAAGAAGAAAAAGAAGAAGAAGAAGAAGACGAAGAGACAACAAAAAGCCTTGCGACGTTAAGGCAAAAATGGTCAATCATTTCCAGTCAATCGTTAGACAAACGAAAGCGTAAATCTGTACTTTTGTACCTATTTAGCATAATTTTATACCAGATTAGTACAGGATATTAATCGTTCTTGAATCCGGAGTGTTGAGGTAACCCTGTCGTCATCAGCCCTTTAATGCTATGGAATCGGAAGATTATTGTGTTACACATCCAGACCACGGTAAATAGTGTACTTCCCTGTATAGACGATACCTTGACGAGGAGGAAATGATACGGATATGGACATCATTATTTTGTTTAATGTAATACAAATAGATATTTCCTTATAGTTTTATTGCATTTGTCACTTTCTTGAATTAAGTCAATTAAAGCAATCATCCCTAGGGGCGTCATTCCATTTTAATGAGGGGGGGGGGGGGGGGGGGGGGACAAAACATGGAAGATATCTGTGAGAGAGTGGAGACCGAGAGGGGATGATCGAAGGGCCTGGGGATGGGAGGGAAGGTCGCGCCCCGGGCGCGTGTTTTTTTTAGACGGCACAGATTGGGGAAACTACAAATTTATCGGGGACCCTATGCCTAAACCTAACCCTAATCCTAATCCTAACCCTAACCATCAAACCCTAACCCTAACCCTAACCCTAACCCCAACCCTAACCCTAACCCTAACCCTAACCATAACCAAAAACCCTAACCCAACGTTTTTCCCATAGGTTTAACACGCGCCATGCCCCAATCTGTGCCGTCTTTAAAAAAAAACGCGCCCCGGGCGGGGTGGCGATCCGTTTTCACAGGACGGTACGCTTGCGCAATTGCTGATGTTGCGTTGATCAATGGGTACGTTGGCGACATGTGTATCTGCGGCTGTGGATCTGCTTGTTTTTGAGCTCAGCACTCGGGCTGGTGACCGGAATAGTAAGTTAGTGTAATATTGTATTGTTGTCAACTGATACTCAATCGTCAATGGCAAGTGGTGGACATGATAGCTGAGAAGACGGATATTACACACCAAGGAACGTATGCATTGCCTTAGTTGATCCTAATTTACTCCTACTCCGTGTTGAAAACTCTGACCGCGGAAGGCCGTTTACTTAACGGTCCCATACCTTATAAATTGCGCTGGTGAGTTGTCTTGCTCTGTCACCTGTCGCAGGTCCCGCATGGTTTGCAAGTACAGACCCTTCGCTTCGTTGTCCATGGTGTCTGTACCAATCCTGCCAATGTACACGTACGTAGCTGTTCCCGACAAGTGGTGCATTGAGCCTTATCGACCTACAATGTATTTATGGATACCCAAGGAGTAGGCCTTTAATTTCACCGTTGTGGGCGTTAGACAGAAAGATCCGTCTGTCCGGATCGATGAGTCTTTTATTTATTTATTTATTTTTATTTATTTATTTAATTTATTTATTTTTTGACATTATCGCTCTCCTCCGTTAGACAGGAATGGATCCGTGAAGCCAGAGCCAGTCTCTACGTAACATATCCCTGACGACCAGAACGGACTGATCTTTCGGTCAACCGACGAAGGTCAAGGAGGTACTCTACCTAAGCTCAGTCGCTTTGTAGTGACACAGCGTACTTACAGCGTCTGGTCGGGCTAACTCTACGTCTCAGCAAGCCTAGAACTCTAGCTTCTTATCTGTATGCCAGGGAATAATTTTCCTTCTCGAAATTGAATAGCAATTTTTTGTCGATGGACATACATTTTCAACAAAATGGTGGTGTACAAGTCTATGTAATGAAACTGCTAGCTATTCAAATTACATTTTGTGTAGCACTCCCAGTCATCCTAAATGCATAGCAAATTGCTATGCAATACCAGGAAAATTATTCCCTTCATGCCATGGATGATTCTGAAGGCAGGCTAAATGTGACCACAGGCACAGTTTCTAACTGTGTGAAGGAACTCCCTGGCTGGGGTTCGGTGAAACGCAGGCTAGCCTCTAAAATAATTCAGATCTGATCCACATTTGGTCCTTCTTTAATTAAGCTGGGTCATGGCCAGGTGGAGTGAGTGGCATCAAACTTAAACTTGATGGGTTTGTTGTTCCAAAACTTAGTTGTTGTTGTTGTTGTTGTTGTTGGGTTTTTTTTATGGCGCAGACCTCTTTATGACCAACAAGGGTTTGTGCCTGCAAACTATGTTGCGTTTGTGTCAGTCAAGTTTCAAACACCATCTCCCTTTGACTTGTATGGAACTCACCACAAACGTCCCTTTCAGGCAGAAGTGGAAATATAGGGGTTTGTTTAAATGTTTTATCAATTGTGAATTTGTAATAGCTTGGCAAAGCTACATGTACATCTTGTGGAAGAGGAAGGTGCATTGTAGAGCTCTGCCAAATTATTGAAGTCAGACCTCATGACTGTCAATACTTGTAATGTACCATACCAGAACCAAAAAAAAAAAAAAAAAAGCTTTAGAGAAAAAAGTTCTACTGGTCTATCATCCCAGAAGATGTCATATTAATGTCATAGCTCTATATGAAGACCATTGTGATTCTGTAAGCTTCAGTCCTTTTTGGCCCATCAGTGAGTTAACAAGTGCCGTATGTGTCTTTTCAATTATGTGTTGCTACTTAAACGTATGCTTGTCACTGTGGAGGAGGTTGTGTATTCACAGCAATGACAACATCAAAAGTATGAATGAATGAACGAACTGAATGAATGAACTAGTATCGGGTATGTTGTAATGACAAATTTTTCTGATAATTGCTTTACATGTCTTGTGAAGCTGTTGCCATTTCAGTCCTGACTGAAGGTTTTTGCCTCTCTTTAACAACATCTGTTTTCAGGAAGAATGGCAGGTAAAAAATGGCAGAAGATCTTGTACGAGGACCAGCATGTTGAAGATAACTATGTGGATGATTCTTTTCTCGAGGAAATGAAAAAGAATTGTGAGTATATCTTTAGTGTTTTCAATCATTAAAGTTAGGCCTTCAAGGAGATCTACCAAGTAGTAACTGAAATGAATTCAAATTGTCAAAATTGAATATCTGTTCAGAATAAGATATATAAATCAAGACTAATTTCAAGTGATTGTGTATTTGCATGCACTAGAATTTTTCTTAATGTCAATCAAAATTTTATAGCACATTTCAAATTATGTACACCAGAAGCTCAAAAATGCAGGAACTTTTTACAACTTTAAGATCTTCCTTTGAGGTTCATTTTTTTTTTAAACGTGTCTGTAATCCTTTTTGAAAGCAATAATTTATGTACTTGGTACCATGCACTTATCAACAATAGTGCTGATATGGTATTGTAATAGCCATGATGCTGGATATACTCTGGATTTAGTCATGATACTAGTGATCACAATTATTTTTGTGATATAATGATGGTACAATGAATACTTATAATTGCAATGATTTTTGTAGAACTGATGAATTCGGTTAAAAAGTGAAAATTTATCATTTGCATTGCTAAAAAAAATATTGAGTTTTCCATTACAAATTCCTGGATTGGAAGGAATATTAGATATTAACTAACATTACTCTACAAGTGTGTGTCTCGTAATTAAAATATGTTTTTGTGACATGTTTTAAATCAATTTCCTGACTGCAGTGTATACAAGGACCTATGAATACTGGAATGTTGTTTATGAAACAGGTGTTATCACCCAGCAATTGAGCAGGTGAGTTTACTTGTGTGTGTGTGTGTGTGTGTGTGTGTTTTGTTTCTGAAGCTACAATTGTATCATGAATGGTTTGATATGACTCTCCTGTCTACACTTATATATACTGGGTTGTCCACCACTTCTTTGTACAATCAAATGAGCCGGCGCATTTTTTCCCCTCTATTAATCCCTCAATGCTTATTATACCCCCGCCAAACGAAGTTTGAAGGGGGTATATAGGAATCAGCGGACGGTCGGGCGGTCGGGCGGTCGGTCGGGCGGTCGGTCGGGCGGTCGGTCGGGCGGTCGGGCGGTCGGGCGGTCGGTCCGTTGCAAATCTTGCGTCGCGAACTACTTCCTCAGTTTTCAACCGATTCCCATAAAACTTGGCACAGATGTGTGCCTTAGGTTGTAGATGTGCAAGACGTATTTTTTGACAGTACCCAAAAGTACGTTGCCATGGTAACGGCATATTATGGGCAAAAATGGGTACAAATCTTGCGTCGCGAACTCCTCCCACAGTTTTTGATCAATTTTTATGAAATTAGGTACAGATGTTCATCTGAATATGTTAATGTGCAAGACACATATTTCCGCAGTGGCAAAAAGTGCGTTGCCATGGTAACGGCATGTTATTGGTAAAATATAGGGCAAAATGCTTCATGGCAAAACTGCTTCATCAGTGTTCTTCCAATTCTCATGGAATTCATATTGAATGTTTGTCTTAGGATATAGGTCAGCATGACACATTTCTTGACAGTGACAAAAAGTATGTTGCCATGGTAACAGCTCACATATTATGAGCCAAAATGATGGAAAATTTTGTGTTGCAAACTACTTCCTCAGTTTTTGCCCAATTTCCATGAAACTTGGTACAGATGTGTGCCTTTGGTTGTAGATGTGCAAGACGCATTTTTCGACAGTACCCGAAAGTATGTTGCCATGGTAACGGCATATTAATGGCAGAAGATCAAGGAAAGATCTTGCGGATTTAACTACTTCCTCAGTTTTTTGACCAAAGCTTATGAAATGTTGTTTTGACCAAAGCTTATGAAATGTTGTTTGGCGGGGGTATAACCAGTCGCTGTAGCGACATTTCTAGTTTTATTTTATTTTTTCGGTCCTTAATTAGTATTTTGGTAAGGTATTTAGTTGTGTTAAGTCGAGTTCTCTGAGTATGTTTCTGTTGTCTTTTTGTCCGGTTATTTCTATACTGCAATTATTTTAATGTATCAGATATTAATTTGTCGACTGCGAATCATTTTGTGTATAATTTTTCTTTTGCTACTGAAATGATTTTAATGAATCATATTAATTTGTGGACTGTAAGTCAATTTTTTTTACAATGATTGAAATCATACCCATGGTTTACAAGTTTTAATGTGTTTTTATCGCTGTTGTTGTTTTTTATAAATATGAATTTTATATAATATGTCAAGTGGACACCTTTGAAATTCAGCTGTGCAGAAAGGGTTATCCATTCTATTGCTGGAAATAAATAAACTAATAAATATTTTTTTTTTAAAGTATTTTTACTGTACATAACTTTACCTTTTAAAACACATCAGAACTGTGCTGAATTGACATTGAGTCTGCTAAAATTTGGCTGTCATGGGTATCTGTACATCTTTTAACATGAGATGCAGAGCGCTGGAAATGGGGTATGCTTGCCATGCATCAAATGTCAAAGTCAATTAGATTGGTAAGTAAGTCGCGCATTAATGATGGTTTTACGATTGTTAATTTCTGGTGTGCATTAAAGGGTGTACAGTTCTGGTCGAGGTGAGGATTTAGCTTTTAACTTTTGTGAGATATTCAGAAACCACTCTATGGGATTTCAAAGCGCATGCAGTTCTAAGGGGTATCAAAAGTTTATTTGATGAAAATCGGTTTTGAAATGGCTGAGATATCCAAAAACAAGGTGAAACAAAGAGATCCTGATAAAAGGCGTGGCCTGTAGTCTATTATTATTATCACTTTTTGGATATCTCAGCCATTTGGAAACCAATTTTTATCAAATAAATGTTGAATCCTTCTTAAAATTACATGCTCTTTCATATTTCATGAGAGGTTTCTCAGTATCTCACTTAAGAATGTTCAAAACATGAATCCCCACCTACACCAGTACTGTACAGTCCCTTTAATCTCATTAACCCGTTGATTTTGCTACAGCAGGCATTTCTCATAGACACCTGCCCGAGTATACTCGGGACTCGTCTTCATTTGGTTAAGGCTGATATAGAGTGAAATCATCAGTGATAATGAATAAGGTGCATCTTGATGGACAAAAGAGTTACAAATTTCAAGACTTTTTCAAACTCTCAATCCAGACAGGAAGTACTTACATCATGATGTCAAACTCTTATTATTCAGCGAATATTTTGCAACCAAGTCACCTTGTTTTGCCATTTTCTTGGTTTTGATACCTACGGTGTACACGTGTGTACTAAGTCAGGATAACATGCAGCCAGCATACATGTAAACAGAAGACTGCTATAGAAAGCAGCTCCACTGTTTTTTTATGACCTAGACTATTAAAATCAGGCCAACATGCAGCCAGAGTACATGCAAAAGACCCCTAGATGGAAACCAGCTCTGCTGATCTGGGTGTTCCACCCCATAAAGTGGCAATAAATTCAATCAATAAATCAGTCAAGACTGAAAATAATGTGCTGTTCTAAATCTGTGAGTACATCAAGCCAGTGAAATGGGATGATGAGGTAGAATGGGAAGTAGATAGCTACAAAATTTCCCTTCACAGTTGAATGTGTTTCTACTCTTATTTTGTCTTCCTCAGCATCTGTCTCTTTGTGGTGTCTTTCATCTTTATGCACTCTGCTCTTCTCTCACCCTCCTCCCTCCTGTGCGGGATCGGGGCTGCCACGGTTTGTGCGTACCCCTTGTTCCGCTGGATGGAGAGGTCAGATGTCGAGAACAGAGGTCAGAGGTCAAGTAAGTAAGCACTTCCTGCCGTGAGCATTTCCCAGAGAGCCCTTTTGTTTTTGATGAAAAAAAAAGTTTGAAAACAGTACTACATGCCATGCCTTCAGTTCATAGTCAGTTGCTTTGCTTATTTTCTTAAACTTATTAAACACCAAAACTTTCAAGAGCAGATTGATTGCCAGCAATCGCAAGGGCAAGAAGACCGGGGGTGGGGGGGGGGGGGGGGGGATGGTTTCCGTTTTCTCTTTTTCTTGTGAAATGGGTTTTCACTGAGAATGCTTATAGGAACAGTAGCTCGCCATTCATGTCAAAATTTTTTTGCTTTCACATCACTCAATGCAGACAAACTTGAGCAGCAGCGAAGTGATTTCTTGCCAAGGGTTATTAAAGTGATGGTATTGTTTTGGTTGTTGCGCTAATAAAAGGTGGGTCCCGCCTTTTTATCAGGACTGACCCACCTTTTATCTGGACCATTTTGTTTTTGGATACCTAAGCCATTAGAAAACCGAATTTAATCAAATAAACTTTGAATTTCTCTTAGAATTGTATGCTCTTTCATAGTTTATAAGTGATTTATTTGATGGAAAAAAAAAAGAGGAAAAAAATGAATCTCAGTCTCATCCAAAACTATGTACCATTCCTTTTAAACTGAGAGCAGGCAAAATTGCTAGTGACTGTGCTGTTTGTATGTTGGCAATTCTGGCTTTCTGTGGATAAATCTGTCAGCATTCTTGTACAAGTGTAAATTAGTTGCAGCTATGATTCGGTACTGGTGATGTTTTAGCTCTCAAGAGTCAAATTGCTAGTAGAAAATTTAAGTTGCTGTGAGTATTTTCTGAGATCAAGACATTTTTAGAAGTTCTGTTGTCCCTTGTCATTTGTTTTGAAGTTTTGGACGACCTGCGTACCATGGTCATCTTCCTGACGTTCTCATTCGGCATGTCACCGATCCTCAAGACTCTGACTGATTCCATCAGCACGGACACCATCTATGCCATGACGGTGAGTTGACCTCAGAAGTGGATATTTTCACATGACTACTTGTTCGTGCTTGGCCAGAGAAGAAGAGTTTTGCGGGGGTTTTACAGTAATTCCGCAGAATTCAGACATGAATTACTGTACATATGGCAAGCGCTAGTTTCTGGTTGCGGGAAATGAGCAAAAATTCAAACACCGTGCAAATTTCCATTACAGTAACATATATGAAATATGAAGAAACACAAAAAACAAAGCCTGTAACCAAGGGTTTCAGGAAAAAAATACCAGTGCAAATTCGTTTTGCAATGGAGAATGATTAGTAATGACGGTCATCATGGTTGACATACATGTAATTATTGTCACAGTTGGGATAGTGATTTTGTTGATGGTACTGAGTACATTAGTTTAAAATAACATTCAATAAATTACCTAGAGGAAATATGATACATTTGATGATTGCATGTTGTTGATGTTTTTGTTTTTTCGTGAGTCTAGTGGATTCAACTAATGAAAGGTTCACTTCATAGATGCAAAGTGTCATTTCTCGGACTGTCTACATGTCATAGTATATAAAGTATTACTGTCTGTCACAGCAGTACTCCTTTCATCAGAATGGTTATCTTCTTTGCTTAAATTTTGGCAGGTTTTTATGCTTCTTGGGAACCTAATCTTCTTTGACTATGGAACTACAAAAGTTGTGTGAGTGAAAGAAACAATTCGTATGTCCACTTTGTTTTCCCATCGTTTGTCATTTTTTTCACTTTCGTGTCTCATTATTTCAAGTAAGATCTCTATCAAGAAGTTTATCTGCCATTCAGTAACCCTAAGTACATTAACCGTACTTTGATTAGCTGACTGTACCACCACCCATTTAAATGCTGAATCTGTGTGAATTACTCTTGTGAAATTATCAACAGGGCATGTATAATGCTGTAAAAGGTTTTGAAGGCCAAGGTTGGCTGTAAAACCACAGTAGCTGTGCCTGCTTGTACGAGATCAGGTTAATGATAAATCACTCAGACTCGGGGTTTCTACAGGAGTGTCGAATCTTGTCTTTTTCATCGCAACTCACTCCAATCCACTCCACTCAGTGAAAACTGTAACAGAGAATGATATAAACAAAGGCATATAATTAATACATATGTTAACCCTAACTAGGCTGGGCTATTTAAGTAGTTGATAATGCCGGGGGGGGGGGGGGGGGGGGGGGGGGGCCTCCCAGGCCCCCCCCTCCAGATCTCGGCCGTCGACCGCGCGATCGCGACGAAAATTAGCACACACATTGCCTATGATGTAATGTAAAATACCATGAAGTTAATTTTTCAAAAAATCATCATTTATGCTAAATTATGCTAATTTATGCATGATGATGCATAAAATCAGACTAATTGGTATAAATCACGAAAAAAAGCTCAAAACAGTCACATTTTTTGTGTAAATATTCTTTTTAGTGTCCTTAGCAAATGTAATAAAAAAAATTGTGATATCAGAAAAAATTCTTGAGTATTTTATTGTTTTTTTGAATTTCTTATGTATTTCTTTGTTTTTTCGACTTTATGTTTTTCATTGTTTTTTCGATGAAATTTGTCCGCGACATCGCTCCGAACAAGAAAATGTGTTATTCATTGATTTTAATCAATAAAACACCAAAATAATCATGCTTTTATGAAATTTGCCAGTAAGCACAGTTTGCATTGAAATTGTACACGAATTAACGTTTTTGAGCAATTTTTGGTCTGACATGCATGTACATATTTATGCGTAACTTCGGAACCGTGCGCCCGGGCGTCGCAAATTTGGTGTCAAAAGATGCGGGAGACTTGAAAGAAAAAAGTCATGAAACGTTGCGCGATAGCTTTTTGCGATTGCGATACATCACGCTGAACGTCGAGGGGGGGCCTCGGAGGCCCCCCCCCCCCCCCCCCCCCCCCCCCCCCCCGGCCTAGTTAGGGTTAACATACTGGCATAAATGAATGACTCCTTTCATGTGTATGCATAGAAAGATAAAGAACTGTTTGTACCGGTACCAATAAATGCATCTTATAAGTTAACACTCAGTATCTGACTCTTTACTTGTGTGTCTTGTTTGCATTTATCTAACTCGAACCTCAACTCTATCTATATCAGTGACACCGATATTAAATGAATGAGTAGGAATTTCTTGTCCCGATTTAACTCATATCGGTATAACTTGAATAAACCCTTAGAACTGTCACAATCCTTTACATCCTTTGTTTGAACAAATTTTCTTATTAATATTCATGTGATAATCCTTTATACTAAATCATGCATCTTTCACTCGAGATACCAATAAATCAATATTACTTATCTTTTTATACATAAATGAATATTCATGATTTAGGAATCAGAGTTGCCAAGTAAAGATAACACCAAATATTTCAGCATTGGCAGCTGAAAATGTTATAAAAATGAAATAAACCTGTAACAGCACCGTAAATTGCCTTTGAAAACCAGAACTTCATTACAGCCTTCATAATTCTTCTCAAATTCAGTTAGAATAATTTCAGTGCTGTTTTACTTGGCAGCCTTGACATGTACAATCTAAACAAATAGCTGTATGTGACAATGGGCCGAATGCATAAACGCTAGCAATTGCTTGTGCTAGCCTTTTACTCGAATCCGTATGCATAAAAACAAGCAATTGCTTGCAAGCAGAAGCTTTTGCTAGCAAGCACAAGCTATTGCTTGCTGCCCGCAAGCAATTGCTTAGAGACCAAGCATTTGCTTAAAAACGTATGCATAAAACATACCATTTGCTAGTTCTTGCTAGCAATTGCTTACGATTTTCCAAGCTCTGTAAAATGAGCTTGAGCTTTTGCTTAACCGAAACGTTCCCTTTTAAGTATCATTTTCACATTTATGAAAGAAAGACCACACTTGTGAAGGAGTGGTATAAATCTACAAGAAATTACTCATAAGTAGTGTAAGAAACTTTTTCATTTCAACAACGGGAATGTCCAGCGGTTAGCACGCAAAATGTGATGAAAAACAGGTAGGATGTCTGACTTCGGTGGAGAGCAAGGAGACCTCTCTCCACGTGCGATCTGGCAGATCCGGGCTGCTGTAAGCTGCAGTGATGGGAATCAGCCAGTGATACGTGTGTGTGTGTATAGATGTGTGTGTATGTGTCTGTGTGTGCATTTCATAGCTCTTCTGCTATGTCTGGAAATGTTTCCACACACACATGCCCTTTCAACTGTACATGCTGCCACACTCGCCTTTGTTCTTGTGTTCGCACAGGCGTGACATCCATTTTTGTTGAAAACGCAAGCAATTGCTTGTGCAGGACAAGCAAAAGGTATTGGCATAAGCAAAAGATTATGCATATGGATTTAAGCAATTGCTTGAGCTAGACCTTTTGCTAGACGAGCTTGTGCTTTTGCTCGAAGCAATTGCTTACAAGCAATTGCTTGTTTTATGCATTCGGCCCAATGGCTTGACCTTGAGCCTGATTCATTTAACATTTAACTTTCATACATGCACAAACATGTTCTCCAATTAAAGACTTTTCAGCTATCTAGGTTTTACCAACCAAAACTGCAAGTGCTTGTTGCATAATCGTGTTCTTACACTGAACCTAAATTTCTGTAATGTACATAAACGTACTTTGGTCAAGCGAAACACACACGCATACTGCGTTACACATTCTGTCACTGACTACAGTAACATTGCACAAATGATAACCAAATTTATACATCTTTAGAGACATAATTTCAATAAATGCTTTAGAAAAGAGTAAATTACTGACCTCCGTGCCTATATTTGTCGGTTTGGATTTACCAGGATTCAGGATTCTCAAGATAATCCTGAATTTTCTCGTTGCAAACAGAGCGAATCGTTCATTGCGACATCATGAATTTCGGTCTCCGTAGATGGCGCTATAAATTGTGCGTATCTCGTAATTCGCGAAATAAATTAGATTGATCAAACTTTACAGTAGCATATACACCTGTATAAGCAATTCTGAAAGATTCTGCTTTAAATGAAAGCGGTTTTTGTTTTGCTTTGCTTTTTGCAGATAAGAAATTGTTATTGTGATGATAATTTCTCATTGAAGTTGATAAAGTCGACCTTGCCTTCATTGAATCACAGGGACCAGAGAAAATCTCTCAACTTTATACGCTAATGAAGATTTACACATTACTAGAATTAACACTGTGTTAATATCCATTCGGAGTACACTTTTTATTCAACTTAGCCAATTTTCACACTTGTGTGAAGTTGACTTGGGTGAGTTTGTCTGTATATTTCTGATGGTATCTAAAATTTGCTTGCACTCTTAAGTTTACCTGCATCTAGACCTTTGACTAACTCCTTAATTTATGAATACACTGTGATATAACTTATAATTATAGATGTGAGGTGTATTTGTCAGAGCAAGAACTGAAAGTGAGTGAACATTGAAGTGATAGAGTGTGTTGAATAGCATTTATGTTGGTGAGGCCATTAGTGTGCTGTGAGCATTATGCTTTGTCAACAGAACTATTGATGTCCTACATGTAGGTACAGAAACCCAATATCTCTGTCTCGTCATATAGTAGATTGATTTCAGCTGCTGCAGTGGCACGTACACCCTTCATGCTTTTATAGTTTCATTCTGTTGCAGAAATTGCACAACTGCTTGCTACTGTTTCACTACTTGTAGACTATGAGCAAGCATTTTTGACAGATATGTCTGGGTATGAAAAATAGTGATATAGATCATCTTGGAATGGATGGAGAAGATATGATTATGATCATAATCATGTAAGAAATGATGACTGGTAATGGTTTGCATGTAGTAAAATAGCATTAATGTATAAATGATGATGATTATAGTAGTAATAATGTATTATAGCTTTCATAGTCATCGTAATCAGAAGTGATATGTAATACTGATAATAATGACAATAACAATTACTGTTAACAACAATTTTGCACAATCTAAAGAGAAGTATAGATGCTTTCCAGGGAAAACTTGTGTAATGCAGTCAAAGGTCAAAGTCCTAGAGTGATTATTCTCCTCTCAAGCCAGACTAGGTTATTTTATTGTGCCTTGTCCACTGTCATTGTCTTCGTGCAGGGCATCCCAGCACCTCTCCCTGAATGCCTCCATCTTTGCCTCAGTTTGCCTGGCGTCTCGACTTCCCTCCACCCTTCATGCCTTTGCCACCGTCACCCAGGCGATGATGCTTTTTGCTCTCTGGCCAGCGTTCAGGAAACGATTAAAGGTGGGCGTCGCCCTTTTAGAACCAAAAGGGCGACTTGCAGAGACTCCAACCCAAAGCACCTTCTGATCTGGAGATTCTCCCGCCTGAAACCCCTAGCAAACGGGAGACTCCAAGTTGATGTGTGCGAAGCGCGAAGTTCCTAGGGTTCTAGATGCTCTCTGGTGCTATCGAAGGCTTATTTTTTCAACATACAATAGCAATAAGTAAGAAATCCTTTCCAACGGGAGACACAGAGCCAGGGCGGGAGAAATTAAATCTCAAGCGGGAGAACGGGAGACTTTGCAAAAATTGGTTTTCGGCGGGAGATCTCCCGTCGAAAACGGGAGAGTTGGAGTCTCTGGACTTGTGCCTGAAAAAAAGAGATATTCGAGTGATTGCACTTCTAGATTGTGACATGCTTGTGTGTTTGAGTGTTGCTTTTTATGCTGTCCTCTGTCCTCTTGAAATATCTCTGGATAAAATGTGAAGTTGTCAAGCTCTGTAAATAAGTGATATTTATTTTTACAGTTTTGATGGAATATGGAAGAGCTTTTGAATTAACTTTATAGGCATGGTTGGAAGATGTACACACAGGTGTTGAACTCAGTATCCTTAACCAGTTGAGGATGATTCAATTTTGCTACAACACGTATTTCCCATAGACACCTGCCTGAGTATACTCAAGACTTGTCCGCAATGGGTTAACAGGGCAATATGAAATATTTCTCTGCTTGATTATGCATCAGGGCAAGTGCCCCATCCTATGAACAGGCAACTGCCCTTTTGTTTTGCTTACCCCATGGTAAGTTTTAGATGCCCCGGACAATCCGGCTATTTGGTTTGCAGCGTCTTGCTCAAAATAAAGTTAGTGCTCATTGTTTTCATCCCTGAAAATGCCCTCTATTAATGAGGTCATCAAGGGTTTATTGAGTTTTAGGGCAATGATATGTGCTATATGAGTCTTGTAGGCTAGAGTTAAATAGTGCACCTATGCTACTTTGTTGCAAGACCCCTATGAAAAATAATAAGTCAAGTTGATATATGAATGATTAATGATTGCATGCAACATTTTTAACCAAGCACATGAACTATATGGACATATTCTATTTCATTGCAAAAGCTCCTTTAATAGATCATATACGATTATGATATGTGACTCTGTATACTGGAAAGGATAATGGTAAGAAAGCATTGTTACTTCCTGTATGGCTGAGTGTACACAGTGAAACTCAATCTTGGGTACACTGTACTTCAAATGTCTCATTATCTCAACTTTCTAATAATAGTGTCTAAAGAAATCAAAACTAGGAAAGCACTCTGAGAGCGCAGACCTCCGCCAAGCATGCAGCTCATTTCCACCACTGATCTTGTTCTTCCATAGAGATATCAGTGATTTCTACCCATACGTACTGCATTGTGTGCTGAAAGTCGCCTGATTTTTCAATATAGAAGCCTTTGTTACGTCATAAACCCTCAGCTGCACGGCGCGCCTCGCCCTAGCAGAAACTAGAGCACACACTTTAGTGCGTGCATGCAAACCTCAAATATGCGCAACCTGAACTCCCAAGTTCATTGACCCTACCTGCCAAAATATCAAAAATCCTTCATAAATTCCCCAAAAATTCTCGGATCACTACCAAAAGTTAATTGTTTATTACTTGTGTCATTCTCAACCTTTCCTGCAAGTTTCATCCCAATCCATTAACTACTTTTTGAGTTATTTTGCACACGGACAAACACGCAAACAAACGGTAATGAAAACATAACCTCCTCCTTGGCGGAGGTAACAAGGTGCATGCCATGAAGAAGGTCTGTTGATGGCTATTATGTGTCCACCATAAATGAGTTTGTAGAACTCTTTTTTTTTTTTTTAATCAATTTTTTAATGAAAATGAGTTCTATATTCTTGCTTTTACCCACACCTTCCCTTTCGCTGTCAATTTTGTCATGTGTATTTTAGATCACATTCCCCAGGGCAGACACCGTGGTCACCTGGCTCAGTGCCTCCATCGCCTTTCTTGCCCTCATCTCCGTCAGTGTTGTCATGGCAACCGCCTTTGGTCTGACCCACCTGTTCATCACCTACGTGTGTCCTCTCTGGTTGATTAAACTCCAGCCCTACAAAAAGTGAGTATTGAGATGCGGAATTCCTACTTTTTTGCCTCTGTACCAAAGATGACCCAGACCTAATTTTTTCTTTTATTTATTGTTTCTTTCTTTTTTTGCACGATGATGTCATAATCAAATTATGAACAGACAAAATGATTTTATTGACTCCATACTCTTTGTCATGATGCTCAAAGATATTGCCATTTGGTTTTTTTTTAAAATCCTAGATAGTCACAATCCTTCTCACTCTCCTCCCAAATTGGAAACGTTTTAACCAGTCACTTTATATGTGACCGTGCATCACAAAACGAACCAAAAGTCGCACACACTGATTGTGTGTGAGGACTGAAAATAGGTGAAATGGGTCAACCTAACCGATCTTGACTTGTTTTCATATTTTCTAAAAGAGCAAGTCTTCTTCTACATTACGCTAAAATTTGGGATCATGAAACAGGCTGGAAAGTGTATTTTTTAGCAGTTCATCTCGAACATAATCTACAAGATTGTGTCATAAGATTTTTTGACACAATCAATTTCTAATTTTAATTAATTAATTATGCAAATTAAGCTCAAGATCATATTTTAGCCTAATTAAAAGCACTGAGAGTCTAAGTTTTGATCTGTAAATCTGTTTTGGCATATTCAACAATTGTACATCACAAAAACTTCCAAAACTCATTTCAATTTTTATGCATTTTGTTGTTTTCAGAATTTCATATGTATTTCCTTGTTTTTCAACTTTTGTTTTTTCTTTGTTTTTTCATTGGAAATTGTCACTAACCACTTTTCTACCATGATTAGCACAAAATTAATCAATGTAAGTGATTAATTGTAAAAATAATCAGGTTTTTATGACTTTCATGACAGAGCACTGTTTTCCATAGGAGATGTACACAAAATTGTGCCCGTTTTGGGGCGACATTCTGTTACAAAAATGGGCGTGGCTTCGCAAAAGTATGCGCGGACGTTGCAAATTTGGTCTCAAAAGTTGCGCGAGACTTGAACAAACAAAGTCAAGAAGCCTCACGACGAGGCCTTCTCGCGTTACAGGATTATAGCGCGAAAACGTCGAGGGGGGCGGATTCCCCCCCCCCCCCCCCCTCGGCCCTTTTAGGGTTAAAGTCACCTTTTCATTTCTTAAAAACCTTGTACACGCTCTTCACTTTCAACTCTTAATAACTTTTGAGAAGATGATGCTACTGCTTTGAAAGTTGGCATTATTTATGGACAGAATGTGTTAATGAGGCATGCTTAATTTCAGTTTAATCCGATAATCCCTTCATTGTTGTTACTCTGGTGGATTACATCCTGTTTTTTGTCCCATTCATCGCACAGCCAGCACGGCTTGGTAAAAATTTAGCGCTTGAATAGACACTGTACTTCAGAGCCTCTTTTCTCAGTTCACACTTTTCCTGAGTGTGTGCTCTCTTTCCAATATTTAGATAGGTTGGGAGAGTCCATTTGATTTGAGTTATACATCATTTTAAAGCTTAAAGTCAGATCTTTCAGACTATGCTCTTAACTAAAACTTCATGCCTGGCGATTTTCTGTTCGTTTTGTGATGCAGGGTCACATATGTCACAGATCAGCTTACAGCATGCACATTTTTATAACATTAGTGCATTGTAATCATACAAGTATTGGCAAAGAGTAACAGACCTGCCATTTTACTGGTCACAGTGTGTGTGTGCAAGGCCTCTTAGTGTTGAACAAATGTCTTCAATGATTTGGTGTGTCCAAGAAATGTGTGCAAAAGTGCAAACCTTACCATGTCATGGCATAAGTTGGCAAATGTGAAGTCAGTTAGTCTCATTGTGTTCAGATATATTTCAATTCATCACTGCAATATTGGAAAATGATTATACTAACTGTGACATACTGTCAAAGTGGAAATTTTCTCGGTGTAAGAAATTTTCGCGCATTTCGCACAACCAGAAACCAGCGTGAAAATAAAAGCATGCGAGTATTTTTGCTCACCATATGTTCCAGTAGTTGATGTCTTGATTCTGCTGAATTAAAAACATGCCAAACTTTTCTTAACCTGCTGAGTGCAAAAAGTTAGTCGCACGAAAAATATCCACTCTTACAGTATTATTGAGTAAGCTGTCATTTCACTTACTCTTGTGAGCGTGTTTGGCAAATGACTGTTATACAGTATTTCCCAAAAAAAATTGCAATCAGATTTTTGCATCAATAACATCCAATATGATTAAACTGTCTAAATGCTACTTCAGGGTCTTGAAATATAACATCTTAGGTCTGTTTTGCAGAAAACTCCATTCAATTTGGTTAAGCGGTCACAGAGAAAAGTGGATTGTTGTAAAGCATATCATGAGTCTGATTCTTCCCAGTTCAGTGCTTTGATGCTCTTGTGTGTGATTACAATAGACAGAACTTGGAGGGAAGAGATTCCTGACATCCTCTACAAAATTCCTCATTTCTCTTTGACCACTGAAGCCAATCAGATGGGGTTTTCTGTAAGATGTGGGCAATGAGTTATAATTTCATGCCCTGACTTTGTATTCAGATTCATTCATTATTTGTAAAGATATCATTGTGGAGGGTCCCATTGTAATTTTTTTTGGGGGACATACGGTATATTGACTGTATTTTTTTTCTTTCTTCCTTTTTCTTTTTTCTTTTTCTCCAGCAACATCTATGGCCCATGGGATGAGGCGGTGATCCAGCATTAGCCTTTCATCAAGGCTGTCTGAGAGGATATTGAAATACCATCAGTTCACTCAACTCACAACTGTGACATTACAGTGAGGCAAGTGTTGATAATAAAAACTGTTGTATGTTTGTGTGGCTGTGTGTTTGTGTGGTTTTACATGTATTTATTTTTTGTTTTTTTTCTTTTACGTGTGTGTGTGTGGATGTTAGTGATGAGTTTTGCATCTTATTTTGCTATATGAGAGATAATACCAGTTCAACTCTAAGTCGTGGCAAATTGTTTTGCGTTGAGGAAATGAGGTTGTTTGGTAGAAATCTGGGCCATTTTCAGGGCACAGGATGATTTTCTGATGTCTCTCCTAGATGCTGTATGTGTTTGATATCAGAAAATACATTATATTTGTATGGCCAGCCTGCCTGTTAAGTACGAATCAGTTTGCTTTTTTCTTATCATATGGGACAACTACCAAAGAATCTGCGCGACTGTTTTCTTATAGAGTGAATATCCCCGAAAGTGTTTGTGGATTGGATTCAGCAAATGTAAAGAGATTACAGAAACACTGTTAGATTTTGAGGGAAAGCGGACAACCCATGCAAAAGTTGTACATTTTTACATTATTTGGTTAATTTTATGTGTCGCCTCTGTAGATGAGAACAGTACAGCAATTTGTGATAAATGTCACATTGTAGAAGGATACATAGAGAATCTCAAAGGAATTTCATGAAAAGAATTTTTTAGCATTTCCTGAATCCATGTAATGTGTGTGGGGACACTGCCCCTCTAACTTCTTAGCAATGTTGGTAGTTTCATTTGGCATCCATTGAACTGAGATAACTAGAGTAAAGAGTGTTCAACTTATCTATCACATATCTGGCAGCACCCACTGATATATATTGCATAAAATATCTGAACATTAGATACAGTAATATAGTTATCGAGCAACGCAGCATTATACATAGAACATTCTGAAAGTAATTTCATGAAAAGAATATTTTAGCATTTCCTGAACCCACAAAACATGCTTGGGGACACTGCCCCTTTAATGTAAGCAATATGTAGTTTCATTTGGCATCATGCCCCATGCCTCGCAGTGTTTACTTGAGATTTACATGAAATGCGTGAACATTACATGTAGGTGCAGTGATATAGCTTTCGGGCTATGCAGCAAAATGCAATATTATAGTGATGTCTTCTCTTTATTGTGAGTGGCAGTGACATGATTATATGGCAGTGATTGAAAAAAGACTTGTGTGCTGATCCATTCTTGGTATTGCATACACAATGTAAATAATCATTTATGCTCGCTAAAGTTTTGTCATACATTGTATTCTCTGCACATTTCATGTCACAGTAAAGATGATGTTTTCTTTGGGTCATTCATGCCAGGGCTGGTGTTGTATTCTGTTCTTTTTTTTTTTCAGGTCTGCACACTTTAGTGACCGCTTTGAGGACTGCTGCCAGCTGGACTGGGAGCATTTAGAATTAGCTCAACATATTCCACAAGTGGTCCAATTTGAAACAATTGTTTGCACCGGGATGAACTTGATGTCACTTATTTCCAGTAATAATAGTAATAATGATAATAGTAATACATACAATTTCTATAGCACTGTTTTCCGTTTTGATTAAATGCTGAGTACATTTCACATTGAAATAAAAACATGGAAGTAAATTCTCCAGTGTTGGTTCAGCATGAGTGAAAGCTCACCCCACCCCCCCCCCTTATTCGTTGGAAAGTGGAATATATAAGAGACCAGAATTTGAGAATCAAAAGGTTTGAGTGGGTTGGTATTAATGAAACAAACACATAATTATATTGCAATCAGGAGCTGTTCCCTCAATGACATGGTACACCAGAAGATGCATTCTGAAAACTATATGTTCCTTTACGGGTGACCAATGAAGATTCTTTAAATGAAATCGGTAATGTAACTTCTTACAAGAAACTCATTTGTAAACGTACATCTCAATGTACAATCTCTTGCAGATCAAGTATTTTTTTAGTTAGATTCACCGCAAGCAAAACTGCACCAAGTTTTGCTGAAAACATTTTAATCGAATCTTGTTGAGGGCAGTTGTGAGCGGGAAATATTTCCCTTGTCAAGTTTTCCTCAATTCTTGATATATGATTGTAAGCTGAATAGTTTGGCCCTTAAGCCACAGTATAGAAGATGGAACCTCGCTGTATCTCATATTCAGTCCTTCCAATACTGTATACACCAAATATTTTGCGAGGTTTTTATTTTTGCAAATTTCACGAGTCAGTTGCTATTTGCGAAATTAAAGACACACAAAAGTAATAATCTGACTCTGATCCCGATGTGAATTTGACACACACATTATGCATTTCTCCATTTAGTATACTCCATGATCGCGAATTTACCACTCACAAAATCATCGGAAAGTCGTGATTCGCGAAAATTTAGACTCGCTATTAAATATATGGCATATACAGTTTATTGTACAGTGCATGGTGCATGTGTATGTCAACACACCCTTGCCAGCAAAATATATCAAGAGTTTTGGTTCTGAGTTGACATGCCATGGTTGTTTGTCACAAGGCTTGTGAACATAATATCAGTTTGCAGTTGAATACAATGTAGCATTCTATGGGAATCATTTTTGTTTGTGAACACTATGTAAGTTGTCTGGAACTAGTTTCAGGAACATCATTGCAAACAAGTTCTTTGTTAGTGAAAATACCCTAACTGTGACACAAGTACAGTGCACTCCCATTATAACAAACACGTTTTTAACGATATTCTAGTTTCAACAAAATAAAAATGTGGGCCACAACATTACCAAAACTATGTACTTTTGTTGTTTACTTGCTCGATCAGTAATGAAAGAAAACTGCCGGTCCTGAGGACTCCATTTTAACGGGAGGCCACTGTATCTAATTGAAGGGAAACATCTCTACTAAAGATTATTAAGTAGTGGCAGAGTTATTTGTGTATGCCTTCATGCATGTTTTGTATGCAACATTGTACATATCAAGAATGTGCAATTTTTTTTTTATACCAATAAATTGGAACACTTAAACAATAGTCTTTGTGATTTCTCTGTATGTGGTTTAGTCAGTTTAGCAAATGATGTGTAATGGATTTCAGGTAGTGATATTAAGTGAAAAGTCTGCTTGCAATAATTAACTTTTTGATTAGTGCAAAGATTAATATGTGCTTTGATAATGTTTTCTGTGCTACACATGTATTTTTTTGTTTTCTTTTGGTCAACACATAGTGGTACAGTGCAGAAGCGGATCTAGAGGGGGGGGGGGGGGTGGGGGGGGGTTGCAACCCCCCCCCCCCCCCAAAAAAAAAAAAAAAAAAAAAAAAAAATCCGGGAACCATTTTTTTTTTTACCTTATCTTTTTTTGTAAACTTGTAATTTTTAATTTGGCAATGACCTCTATACCAAAAATAGTGGTGTTTTAGATGCAAGAAAACGCCATTTTCACACACAGATTTTCAAAAATTCTCCCTACTGTGGGAGGGGGGACACCCCCCTCCCACACCCTCCCCCCCCCCTTTATAAAAAGCTAGATCTGCCCCTGCAGTGGAACCTCATTATAACAACATTGTACATTGCAAAATATCTGATATAATGAGATCATTTTGCAAGCCCCATTCTTTTTATATTCTTTTTATTTCTTTCCCAGATATAATTAGATACCCGATATAACAAGGAAACTTCACTGTTTCCAAACACCTTGCTATAACGAGGTTCCTTTGCACCATCTTACACACACTATGAATCTGTAAAATGATACCAGCTTGCTAATCATGCAGTCTTGGGTACTCTTCCATTATACGCTCAACCCATGTCTATTATTTCTTTACATGTACATTGTGCACCAATTTAATTATATTGTGTAAATACGCATCCAGAACACCCTACATGCATGCAAAACGTTATCACAATTTTCTCCTTCGTAGCACTGATATACATGAGTATGAGTGAAGAAAAAGAAAGTTTAAGGGGAAGTCCACCCGGAAATTTGGTTTGTAAATGAAAGTGGAAAATTCAAAAGAACAAGACTTTGAAAGTTGGAGTGAATTCTGGTGAAATTAAAAAAAGTTATGATATTTTGAAGTTATCAATCAAACATAAATTGTCAATTATTTTGTGGTGTCATACAGGAGCTCAACTTCATTTGCCCTGTAATATAAAGTAAGATTTTTCATTTCCCCATCAAGTAAATTTTCAGTCACATGTCTCAAATACAAAAATTGAAGGCCTAAATACATTGCTACAAAACCCTTGCATTAAAGGAAAAAAACAATATTTACATGTATATGATTATATTATTTGTATACATACATGTGAAGAGTTTGTTTGCAAAAAACCGATAAGTCCATATTTGCCAAATGGAGATATTTGCGATTAAAGGTCAAGAAAAATAAAGAGAATAATAGGAAATTTTTTGCTTCTTTTGACCATAACTTAAAAATATACCTTTATATGAAGTGATCAATATATCATTTAAAAGGTATTATTTTGTACTTTATGACAAAGATCGTACTTCAAAATCTTCAAAAATGGACTTCTCGGTTTTTGCAAACAAACCCTTCATGTGTATTACAAACATAATATAATCATACATTTTAGATGTATTTTATATATATGTATATGAAGAGTTTGTTCGCAAAAACCGATAAGTCCATATTTGCCAAATGGATATATGTGCTATTAAAGGTCAAGAAAAATAAAGAGAATGATCAGAAAAATTTTGCTTCTTTTGACCATAACTTCAAAAATGTACCTTTATATGTAGTTACCAATATATCATTTAAAAGGTATCAGTTTGTACTTTATGACAGAGACCGTACTTCAAAATGTTAAAAAATGGACTTATCGGTTTTTGCGAACAAACTCTTCACATACAGAAATGGGGAATGGGAAACTGCAATAGCGCAGCTGTACAACATCTGTATCAAGTTTTTTATTTACTTCCAAAGAAAAATTATATGCCTTCTTTGCCTAGATATAATTTTAATGTGTTAGGAATGTGAAGTAATCTTCACAATTAAAGAGTTTGTTCGCAAAAACCGATAAGTCCATATTTGCCAAATGGAGATATTTGTGATTAAAGGTCAAGAAAAATAAAGAGAATAATAAGAAAATTCGTGCTTCTTTTGACCATAATGTCAAAAATGTACCTTGACATGTAGTGACTAATATATCATTTAAAAGGTATTATTTTGTACTTTATGACAGAGACCGTACTTCAAAATCTTTACAAACGGATTTATCGGTTTTTGCCAACAAACTCTTCAATTATTGGTTTTGTATCAAGATCAAGAAGAAAGTAGCAAGAAGTCCTTCTAATTGGTAGTACATTTATATTCGAGTGTATCAAAAATCTTTAAATCAAACAGCAATGACGCAGAATGTACCGATGGTTCGACCCTGGAATGATATCGCTCGAATAGCTCTTTCAAGAATAGAGACGATCGAGATGCAGCGTGCTAGTATTAGTTTCTGGCAGGTTGCTCCCACCCAAAATCAAAGATTTTCTAACAAATTTCTGCCCACAACTTGCTACTCTGAAGAGCGCCATCTCTTGACGGCTTGTAAACTCTCGTGTGCACCACAGGTGCACACAGCGTAGTGTGCACACAGCGTAGTATTGACAAAACAACGTATGAAACAGCGAGCCTGCTTGCGAAATGCATGCACGTTACAGGTGTGTACAGTAATGTGGGCGGTTCAACGACAACGCGTTGTGTAGGGAAGCCACTGGCCTAGCAACATCACCTGCGACGATGCTAGAATGGTGTACGTGGGAACGAACGAGAAATTGACTCAGATTCTGCGTTTTTCGCAGCGTGTTTATGAAACAATGTGACTCTTCACATGTGTAATCGTCGAAAATGACATTGAACTGGCGGCAGCGGGACTATTTCGAGTCCCTTCTTGCCCAACCGGAAGAGAATGAGGCTCATGTAGCTCTCGAGTTGCTTGTGGACGACATCCATAAGGACAAGGCCAAGACCATAGCAGCCTTCCTAGACCACTATGGGTCGGAGGATTTCCTGTGGGGGATTGTACGGCTTCTCGCTGCTGACAATTCCAGGTAAACGGCCTCCCGACCATCTTCTATAGTTATCAGTAAAATTGTGTTAACAGTACACTAACAGTAAAATAAGAATACTTGAATGACTGCTTATAATGCTGAGACCTGACCTGGATCTGATGAGAATCTACACTTGAATCTGACTGGAGTAACGTTAGACCGGTATCAGTCAATTATTATACAAGTTATACAACACCTAAAAAGATGTTCTACTTGCCTACTATTAGGCCTACTAAACTCTAACGTTAGTATCCAATTGGTTGATTGCCCATCATGTGACCATTGAATTGAAGCTGTGGCTGTCAGCCATGCAATTTTGTTTAAAGCAAAAATGAAAAGTGCATGGCTGGCCTGGGACCTCACCGATTTTCGTTGACTCCCAATGTTTTCACAAACTCAAGATTGACTGTGAAGTTTTTGTTCCAATTGCATGGTTGTGATTTCATCTTGCCAATAATTAAACCAACATTTGCCTCGTGCACTCAACAATTTACAACAAGCGTGCTTAAAAGTGCACAGATTTATGATGAAGTC